>NC_068984.1:115524538-115528807 GCF_001194135.2 Octopus bimaculoides | reverse complement strand
ACACACACACACACACACACATATATACGACTCGTTTCTTTCAGTTTCCGTCTACCAAATCCACTCACAAGGCTTTGGTCGGCCCGAGGCTATAGTAGAAAACACTTGCCCTAGGTGCCACGCAGTGGGACTGAACCCGGAACCATGCGGTTGGTAAGCAAGCTGCTTACCATACATTCTTAGTTCAAATCCGTTCGAAATCAATTTTGCCTGTCATCTCATGCGGCGTCGAAAAATTAAAGTACAACATAAGCGTTTCTTTTTCTTGATGACCCGTAATGGATATGGGACGTTTTATTTATTTATTTATTTACTTATTTTCATCCTATGAAAATATGATATCGTTAAATATCAATATAAGGCAGTGAGCTGGCAAAATTGTTAGCGCGTCGGGAAAATTACTTAGCAGCATTTCTTCTGGCTTTACGTTCTGAGTTCAAATTCTGCCGTGGTCGACTTTACCTTTCATCCTTCGGGGTCGATAAAATAAGTACCAGTCAATGTAATCGATTGACCCTCTTCTAGATTCAAATATTTCCAGTGTTGATTTTACATTGTGAAACTCCGCACTCAATCATAACCGATCATAACTAGTTTACTTCAATCGACCATACTCCTTCCTTTCAACTGTTATCTGATCGAATGTGAGAAGTTATTATTCATTTGCTTCAGTAAACCTCTGAGTTGAAAAATATGCAACGTTTTACAGGGTGTATCAAAATGATGAGCGCACGTACCTCTGTTAATAACAGTGTTTAGCCTTGAACTAATCATTTGTGTCGTATAACTATGAGACACTCTATGTTTTCGTCTGGACGTTTCTCTAAATACTGCCAGATTAGATTTTGATCTTCAGCTCATCCGAATCTATAAATTAGTAGCAGCAATATAATGGTTTCAAATTTTGGCACAAGGTCAGCAAGTTCGGGGAATGGAGTAAGTCGGCTGGTACTTATTTTATCGACCCCGAAAGGAGGAAAGGCAAAGTCGACCACAGCGAGATTTGTACTCAGAATGTAAAGACGGACGGAATGCTTCTAAGTATTTTGCCCTGCGTTCTGCCAGCCTGTCGCCTTGTACCAGTAATATAATGTAATTGATTCCGGTGGCCATACTCTGAAAATTTCGGGCATGAATAAAAAAACAAAAAACAGTCAGTATTAAGACGATGGTGAGTTAGTTGGTCCATCAGCAGAGACAAGAATATAATATTTTCTGCTTCTTTGCCTCCTTATATATTTAAGTTAAGGGAATGCATTAGGAGACAGAAGCTACGAAAGACCGAGGTGAACTTTTCTATGGGTTAAGAAAGATCAGAAGATACATAGGAAAACATTTCCAAGATTAATAAATGCCGAGAACTCGATAGATTAGTGGATTAAATCTTGGTTAGATTTTCCGTTGATTCTGTTGGTCATGAAAGAAATTAGGGATAGAAGAATGACTTGTAAGTGTCATGAAAGTTATGTACAGCGATGCTAATAGTAAAGCTAGAGTTAGCAATGCGTTCATACTATCGTACAAAATATGTGATCTTCTGCTGATGATAGAGACCAATAGCCGAACTCAGTTCTTGATGTATTTCAAAGTCCTTCATATTTAGAATTGTAATTCATGAATATATTTTCCTATCGACCAGCAGAAATACAAATTGAAAAGTATCCATATCGACTGCACCAACACTGGAAGATCTGTAGTGACGATCTTGGGTGTTAGAAGGATTGAAGTAGATACTAGATAAAAATGCTAAATATATGGGATAAATTTAGTCTCTTCCACTGGGATAAAGACGGAAATTGTCGATTTAAGAGAGAATGGAAGGCAAAGTTGCCTCAGGTAGAGTTTCAACTTAGAATGTAGAAAAATTTAAACGGGATTATATGTTTATGAACTTCACGGAAACTATACAGGTGCAAATGTATATCATTATATGTTATGTTAGGCCACTCTAAATGTTACTGGAAATTTTTAACCCAGTACATCTGTTACATGCTTAGATCGTCAGTGTCTAAATTGACACGCCTTACCAGGCTTGTCTAGCAAAGACAGTTGCTAGCAAAGACAGTTGCTATATAACAGGACAAAAACAAACTGTCAAAAGGACAGATAAATTCAGCATAAGGTGAACGACAATCTAACAATAATAAACGAGGCCATACTAAAACACACCAATACACCAAATAAGTCAATGAGTGCACTGTAAGACCACTTTGGGACTGATGCACCCCTAAACATCTCAACCTTGGCACCAGATGCATCACATTACAGCCACACATATTATTTTGTATATTCCAGTTTTATCTGTGATTATCCCAAACGTTATACTTAGTATTATAAAAGAAACTTTAAAGTGGTGAGCTGGTAGAATCATTAGCACGCCGGGCCAACTGCTTATTGGCATTTCGTTCGTCTTTACGTTCTGAGTTCAAATTCCTCCGAGGTCGACTTTACCTTTTATTCATTTTAAGTAACAAGTTTCTTATTCTTTACATTACTAGAAGTAATAGCTTGTCCTATACTTTTACAGGTGTAATAACTTGTCCTGTACTTTTCCAGGTTTATAATCTTAAGAATATTACTTTTCATGCTTGCATTTTTCCATGTAATCCGTGATTTTTCCAGGCATTGCTGTTATAAGATAAATTATAATGTGTCCATTAATAATTTAGTATTTTACCTTATAAAATACTGAAAGATAATATTTCAATATTTTCATGTAAGTGATGATGATAATTCAATTTTTTTCATATTTAATTTAGATATATGTTGTGATTGAATTATTTGATATTACCCATCCACACCAAATTAATGGCAGGGATTTTTACCATGTTGTTAGTTGTACCATGGCTAATCAAAAGTTACAAACAAGACCTCAAAACCATCAGTTACCAGGCTCACCTTAAATAACCTAATTTTGCAATATTAGGAGTTCACAGGAATTCATGCAACGAAAAGATGATTCCGGAATTGAGGGCGGGGAGCCCCTCATTTTTTCCGAACCAAAATAAGGGATTTGCAGCCTATTAGGTCAGGGTGCTTGATTCCACGCAAAAAAAAAAAAAAAAAAAAATCATTAAAAAAAATTCTTAGAGAAAATCGTGCGGGTGTTAATATAGAAATTGACCATAATGTTATTTAGCCTCAAATCAACCCTGATACTGCAAACCTATCATCAAAGACATTCCAGCCTTCAGCAATGGCCGTGTTATTTAGGTAGGGGGATACTTAGGCTGCTATTTTTAGCGTGTTGAGCGACGAGGTAGAGGCTCTTTCATTGCTTCGATTGTGTGATGAGATATTTTTGCAAATATATGTAATATGTATATATATCATCGGCAGAAGTTAGAGAGTAAGCCAAAAGCTGAGTTTCGTGTATTGACACTTATCAAACACGAATTTGTCCATTATCACTCTGTAACTTCTGACGAAATAAACATATACATTCATATATGTATTTATTTTATATTTACACATACACACATGTATGTATATGCATACTATATGTATATCTGTGTACGTATTACATATGTAGATACACACACACACACACACATATATATATATAGCATAAAAGAATATATATTATTCTTTATGTAAAAAGTAAACGAGTCAAAGGGAAGAGTAAGTACGGTTAGGCAGCTTTTTAATCGCTACAAATGTTTCGATACATACAGATCCTCATATATACAGGATTTAAAGTTAAATTCAAATTAAATTATGTAACGATTTACCTGTATAAGAAGATCTATATGTATCTCCTCAGGCGATACTCAGTTGCTGTCTCCGTAAGTAAATCTAGATTTCCATGCTACAACATCCATGGCTTCTTCTTTGAAACTAACACAAGGAATACCTAAGACTAAAATACTACCGGCTATTTGGGAATTCTAAGAGTGAACGATCTCTATTTGTACTCCTCTTATACGTTCTTAACAGAACACACCTCAACTATCATTCTTTATATATATATATATATATATATATAATATTATAAGATCTGGTAATTAGTCATATATTAATATATTAATTAATATCGATTAATTATCAGGGGGCCAGCACATTTAAAGAATCAAAGAGATTCAGAAATATTATCTGCAATCTCAGGGGATTAAGGTACATTTTAAAAAATAACGTCGACCACTAACGTGGACAATTAATGCGCTAGAAATAGATCACATCTTGTGTCTATTAAGACCTAAAAAGTTCTCAACATGAAATATAGCAGCATACCAAAAACGTGAGCGGGCAAGACATTTAAAATCACCTAAA
>NC_068984.1:115522704-115524432 GCF_001194135.2 Octopus bimaculoides | reverse complement strand
ATATATATGTATGTATAAGAAGGGATGACCACTAAGTGGACATCCGATATGCTAGAAAGAGGTCATCAACGACCCAACCACAAAGAAAAAATAATGTTCTCCAGAAAAAAATTTCGCAAAACACCAGAACATAAGCGGGCAAGACAAAATGAGAAATATACAGAATAAAGAATTAATTGTGTACCGGTTTTGACATTAACATTTTACTTACGTAACAACATCCGTGTTTTCATCAGCACAATCGTTCTAGAATCAATATAATTTGCAGAACTATACACGAATTGTCTTCATGAAATAAGACTTGCGTACAGTTCTACCGATTACATTGGGGTTATTTTTCAAAATGTCTCAGCTCTGGCGCACCAAATTCCGGAAACAATTCTGCAGTGAATTATTCTCTGCAGTTTATGTTGCCGGCTGGAGAACATAATTATTTAAATTATTATTTATATATAGAGGGTGATAAATTGAATATTAATTCAATTTAAAACCAAGTGGCCTAGCATATAAAAAATCTGAAAATTCAGAAAAATTGTATTGCATATGTATAAGAAGGGATGACCACTAAGTGGACATCCGATATACTAGACAGAGGTCATCAACGACTCAGCCACAAAGAAAAGATAATGTTTACTAGAAAAAAATTTCGCAAAACACCATAACATAAGCGGGCAAGACAAAATGAAAAATTGGTCATTCCTTCTTATACACATGTAATACAATTTTTCTGAATTTTCAGATTTTTTATATGCTTTGGCTGTCATCTTTCCTGCAGATGAAACGATTTTGACATTTTTGGGAGAAAGTGAGGAGGGGTGTTTCCACTGCATGGGTTGTCTCTTTGTGTCTGGCTCAAAGTGGTGAACTCAACACTTATCCTGGGTTAGGAAACGTTCAAGGAAACCAGCTGGATATGCCTCAAACAATGCCAGACTTTCCCGTGATGTGATCATCGGGTGCGCTTTTGATCAGGTTTCATTAGACATGGCACTTTCAGAGCAGAAACCTTCGTAATGCCAAGTTCATTGTGCAGAATATTCTCAACTCACTCACAGGATATGCTAATAGCATTGGCTGTTAGTCAATCGCCTGTCATCCATCACCATGTGGTGAGCACGATTAATGTTTTCCTCGGTAGAGGCAGAATGTCCAAACTTTACGTCATCTTCAAGACTCTCCCTTTTCCTCCTAAATTCAGCTGCCCACTTCTGCAATGTTGATTGAGCTGAAGCATCATCTAATGTAGCAAGCACGTCAGCATGAATGTCGTTGGGGGAGCTAAACCAAATTACTGCACGTACTTGATAACACCACGATGCCAAGTTTCGTCCATTTTCAAGAGGAGTCGTTATTAGTTATTTCTGAAGTCTTCTTTAAACTGTCAAATGTCAGATTAGCTGGATAGGAACAATGCAGTTATTGATAAGAAGTGCTGAAATCAATGCTAGCAAGATTTCACAGCTCTAAGATGACTCCTTCATAGTCGACCAATGAATTTTTCAGCCCACCCTTATATTTTCAGTTCTAACAACTGGTTTTTAGTATCTTGATGGTTAAGCAGCATGATTACATATATATGTGATAAGAAGCTTGATTCTCAACCACATGGTTTCATGTTTGGTCCTACTACGTGAGACTTTGAGCAAGTGTCTTTCACTATAGCCCACGGGTCGATCAAAGCCTTGTCAGCGGATTTGGTAGACGAAACTGAAAGAAGCCCGTTGTATA
>NC_068984.1:115515855-115522684 GCF_001194135.2 Octopus bimaculoides | reverse complement strand
TATATATATATATATATATGTATGTATATATATACACATGTGTGTGTGTGTTTGTGTGTATGTGTGCGCGCGCGTGCGTTTGTCCCCCACCACCGCTAAACAACCGGTGTTGGTTTACTTACGTCTCCGTATCTTAGTGCTTCGGCAAAATAGACACCAATGGAAAAAGTACCAGATTTTTAAAAAATAAGTAGTGGGGTCGATTTGTTCGACTTAAACCGTTCAAGGTGGTGCCCCAGCATGGCCGTAGTCAAATGGTTGAAACAAGTAAAACAGATACATGCATACACACATGCATGAGCGCGCGCACACACACACACACAATGTTCTATACATGTTTTTCTTTGAGATTTATTTAATTTCCTTTGTAGAATTCAAACTGGTTGCTAAACAAAGCGACAAGGAATTTTGGTTTGAGTCAACACAATTCCAGGCACTTGTGAAAAATACGAGCGAATTTATATGTGCATGTATATAGGCGTTAAGCGTATGTGTGGATATACTTGTGGACGAATGGTTAAAAAGTTCATTTTTTAATAACAACGTCTCAGGTTTGATACGACAGCATGGCATCTTGGAAAAATGTTTTTTTTTTTTGATCATCGATTTGAGTTGACAAAAATAACATGAAACTTTTCGGATGCTTATCGATTGGATTTGTTCCACACACTGTGTAACACTGACTCTACCTGACGATTTCGTTAAGGCTAAATGTGTGTGTCTTTGGTATACACAGTCACTTACACGCTAATTCAATGGACATGCAGTGCAATTTATCGAACTGAACGATCTTCATCAAAACCGACGAAAATCCATTTTCTACGTTGCCGTCATGTAATAACGAGTGCACGTCTCTCTAGTACACCATAGTACAGTAGTTTGTATGTATGTGTGTTTCATTGTTCATGTATGTTTGTGTGTCTATTCTATGTGCGCGCATTATATATATATATAAATAAATAATGAGTATATGCATATATACGTACATGTATGGACATATATATATATATATATATATATATATATATACACGTGTGTGTGTGTGTGTGTGTGTGTGTGTGTGTGTGTGTGTGTGTGTGTATACATGCACACAAATATATGTACGTATACATACGTATATTGGTTTCCAATTTTAGTACAAGACCAGCAATTTCGAAGGATGGGAGTAAGTCGATTACATCGAGTCCGAAAGTCGACTTGGCAGAATTTGAACTCAGAACGTAAAGACGGACGAAATGCCGCTAAGCATTTTTGCCTGGCATGCTTAACGATCCTGTCAGCTCGGCCGCCTTACGTATACATACATATATTACACACACGTTTGTATATATGATAGCTGTTGAATCGTCAGACAAGTACAATCATCACTTACAAGGCAATGACGTGCAAAATATCAACAATGTCAATGCAAAATTTTAGGTCCCAAAGGGCTTGTACGACCTCACAGCCCCTCTCTACCATATCGACATGATCCAGGGACGAGCCAGGGCAAGACATCCAGTGCCAATATGGGTTGCAAGCTCAGGAATTTGGGAGCGGTATGATTTCAAGCGCAAGCAAAAAATCCGCAAGATGTCCAATGCCATTCTCTGCATATCCAGTATTATTTTAGAGTAACCTCCTAAAGACATGCTTTAACAAAAACTGATGGGTGCCTCATTCCCAGCGGAAACCAAACCGACATTTCTGAGTGCCTATGCTATCGCTAGATGGTAGTCGAACCTACAGTGGGTTCAACTGTCCCCTTTAACAGGTTTGTTTTTAGGCCTGCAGGGTTTCTAGCAACCCTCCTCACCAGGCTAGTCAGGTGTAGGTGCCGGTTTAGTCGTCTCTAAGTACTAGATTTCATGTTGCCAGTAGAGATCCATCCATCCGTCCGTCCGTCCGTCCATCCATCCACACAGACAGACAGATTGTAAATTCACATTTTTACTAATAATAATTGTGAGTAAATGCCAAAGTGACAATCTGGATAAGCTAGTGTTTTCAGAAAAAGAAATCAACCAACTAACTCGCAACAGTAAAAATACACAAGACTTGTCTCAAGTTTAAAATGTGATATTGTTCTTGTTATTTACATTCCAACGATGGAACTTTGCATATTTGTTAGAATCGAGCTCCTTCCTCAGAGGAAGAATTTAAATAATTAAGAGCAGCTGAAACATACATACATAAACACACACACACACGTTCTTTTGCTTGTTTTAGTCGTTGGACGGCGCCCATGCTGAGGCAGGGATCGTAGTAGAGGACACATGACCATTTACGTATGTGTACACATGCATGTTTTACACCAATTAAAAACTTTACATGATTTTGTGAGACAATTTTCGATTTGCTATAGATTAAACCATCACAACTACCCGCCCCTTAAATAAAATACAATAAAATAAATAATAATAATAGTAGTCATTTCTTTTATTAGCCACAGAAGCACAAATGAGGGGAACATCACAAAAACAGACAACAGTTTGTGTGGGGATTTACATAAATAATAATAATAACAATAATAATCGAATTTGATTCCCATTCGTACTTGCTCTAACATGACAGTCAATATTGTGTCTGCACGTGGTTATGTCTTTCCCGTTGACTGCATCAACTGCTTCCGTAAACATATTAAGTACCGAGACATGGAGAGAACCCTACATAGTGGACTCGATCTGCTGCTATATATGAGTGAACAAATCTCCCGCAAAATCACAGCTTAATTGTCTTATAAAAGAGAAGAGTTAGCATATTAAATATTACTGAGTATAAAAAGTTACGGAATATTATTCATTGTGGGTCTGTCTGTTTTTAAAGTTGATCTAAGAGTCAACAGCAAGGCTAAAACGAGAAACAAAAATAAGAAGAGTCCCAACCTTCCGAACAACAACTAAACAAAAATTTAGTTTTGTAATACTCATATATTTATATTTTAACGAGTTATATATCCGTCGGTTCTAGCTCTCCCATTAAAATTCTATGCATATTAATTATTTAATTAAAATAGCATCTGTAATTAGTATAAATAAATATACTACAAAACGCTGATGAAATAAAGATTTGTCTACAGTAAATGTTATTGTTTAACCCTAAGTTAGCCCTGTTAATCCGTTGCAGCCGTTACCATCACGTCTTTTTCCACAGACATAAGTGTATCTAAGATTACATTATCTATTGTGTCCTTTCTCTAAGACTGTAGGGTGAAACTTAACGGAAATTAACTGCCATTTCTAGCATGTCGAGTGACTTGCGTAGAGGCTCTTTCGTTGGTTCGTGTCTGCAACAGTCTTGTGAGCTCAGATTGAGCAGACCTATAATTAAAGGCGTCCCAGATGTGACTACTCCTTTTAAATCCAGTTATAGTGTACCTAAGATAATCTCGGACTACGTTATCCAATGTCACCTTTAAGGATAATCTGGATGCTATTTATAGCAGGTTGAACGAATGAATGCGTATGAGAGGCCCCTACATTAGTTTGACCCGAGAATTAACGTGTTTATCGTAGTTGTTTAACCCACAACAGCTCTGAATGATCAAATCTACAATAAAAGACGTTTCAGACGTGACCATATGTCTCCCGCAGCCCCGCCCAAGATAGATTTTTTGAGTCTTTTTTTTTTTTTAAACAAAATAAAGTGTATTCTGAGGGAAATGTGGCTGCTATTTCTAGCAGGTAGAACGTCTGTGTATGTAGCTTACTGGTGTCTGTATTAATGCTATTTAACCCCATCCTAGTTGGCCATGATTGGGAAAACTTATGATCAGAGGCGTTCCTGCCATAACCACCCTGTTTTTGTATATCTAAAACTGCATTATCTAACGTGTCCTTCTCTTTCTAAAACGATAGTGTGTAATTTTAGGAACTTTTAACTGCCAAATCTAGCAGATCTAACGACTACGTAGAAACGTCTTCTTTTGCTCTGATTCCGAATGTGGTGCATGCATAACCTACTTTACATACATTGGTAATCAACAACTAACTTCCAAAATTTTCTTTAGAACTATTTTTTGTTAAAAGTATTTTTTTCTACCAAGGTCACATGAAAATATCTCCACCTCCTTTTAAAAATTGCAACCCATTTTTTTAATGTGCAAACTTAAGGAATATAGTAAATCCATTATTCCTTTCTAAATTTCCTTTTGCAAAACCTTAACATAATTTTTTGACTAACCTATTTATTTACACTGCACTGCATTGCAGCAAAGCTGCTTTGAGTTGACACCTCATATACTTGTTCAGTCCAAGATCAGCCCTGAACAAGTAAATTTATTATCTTAAGCACTCCAACTGCAACCATCCCATTTTGTGTTTAATTCAGATTTATTTATCTTTCATTTTTTACTTGTTTCAGACATTGGACTGCGGCCATACTGGAGCACCGCATTGACTGGTTTAGTCAAATAAATCGACTCCAGTACTTTTTTTTTCCCCTAAGCCTGCTACTTATTTTATCGTTTTTTTTTCTGCCGAACCGCTAAGTGGCGGGGGCATAAACAAACCAACACCGGTTGTCTTGTGGTAGAGAGGGGCAAACACAAACATACACGCACATGCACATACACACACATATATATATAAACGACGGTCCTAAGGCCCATGGTGCTACACAGTGGGACGGAACCCAGAATCTATGAAGTTAAGAAGCAAACTTCTTGCCACACATGGAACGTCTGCGCAGTATTTTAGACATTATTTAATGTCTTTTTCTGTTTAAAACAGTAGATTATAATTTATATTTAGTTTCTCTTTCTAGCATATGAAGCGACCGCGTCGTGGCTACCCTTGTTGGTTGGTCCTCCTCCCCATACTTTATAACATTAGTCAACCAATCAGCTGTTATAAACCACTAAAAACATCACCTCATAGCAAAGTTCCTTTACTTCTCTTACCTCTCACTATTCCTCATCCTCCTACTCCAATAGTTCCGACTAGTTACTCTCCACATGCTGGTAGAAAGTTTTTTTTTATGTCTTAGTTTTCTTTTAGTTTAGTTATTTTTTTGTTCATTATTAATTTCCCGCCACTTCGTCGACTTAGCAGATTCTTTGCTGTCATCGTAACAACTTAGAAACTGACCTGGATTAAGTCGTCGCTTTTACTTCCTCCCTTCGTTACTTATAGTGAGTACCTGGATTTGTATTTATGGAATTGTGGAGATACCAACATCAATGTCTTTGGTATTACCACCTGAAAACCTGACTAAAATTCTGGTCGTTCAGGAAAAGAAGAAGAAAAAAAGGAAAAGGATAAACTTTTCATCGATGCTGCTCCGGTAAAAAATTTTCAACGTCGGCTAATAGGCTAGGCTGGTAGTAAGCTTTCTAATTTCTACATTGATTTTTAAATTTAATTTTTTTTTTCTTTTGTGAAGTTTATTAGTAGACAATTATGTAGTAATGGCATCATGCTAACTTCTGTCTTCTGTTTCGAACTTAGATTTACAAGCACCACATCATTATCATCATCGCTTGTTGTCAACGCCGCCTTTCCTCGTTTACCACTTCGTTGCCGTCGCCTATCACATACTATAGAATTCACTCCATCACCACCATCACCAGACAGAGGTGACTGCTGCCACCGCGATCTCCCTTCCTTCCATACAGATACTCTCACAACAGTTTCGCTTCTACCACGTTGCTGAATGTCTACTCTTACTATTACCATTACTACAACTACTACTCTCTTCTTAATCGAAGGTGAGGCAAGCCCTGGAGATAATTAATCTCTCTTACCTTCACGGTTACTATATAATATTACTACGAGAAAGAGAGAGAGAGAGAGACACACACACACACACACACACACAACCAGACAGACAGACATACCGGTATTCAACCGAAGCACCAAGTTTGTCAGGCGTCTTACTACTAGTGTAGTGTTCCACTAGTCCTTTCTAGTGCACCACTAGTAAACCTGCTCAAAATGGGTCTGTCCGGAGATGAAGATGTGGAGCAAAGATTCTCCAATTTATGTCGAGATCTTAACATGGACAGAAATAGCCAGGAGGAGGCGTGGGAATCTTATCGTAGGATTCGCACCTACTTTGTACTTGAGGTAAGCAGCTTTATTATTACATTTATTGTTTTGGTATTTTTTTTTACTTTTGTTTCGAATATCGATGAAATCGGGTTTGATCTTAATATATATTTGTATTGGTTTGATTATTTTTTTAGTCCATCACGACCTTATCGATGTGAAAATGATAAAGTCATTAAGTTGTCACATGCCTGGCAACTAACTTAGTAAGGTACCTCCGTACTTAAATATCTCAAACTACAAACCCGATCTGTTCATAACCGGCTTCTATACATTGCGATTTAGAGTCAACACTGATTAAATATAATAATACTATTTTTTTTTTTTTGTAATTGTGTTTAAGTAGTTATTTGCATAGTACCTGGTAAATCGGTTTCGGCGTCTTCCTGCGTAATTAGATGTAACGTTCGTGTGATTCTTCACACCTATTATGGTCTTATTTCGAAGTTTGCATGTGAAAAGAACAGACAAAAGTAAAGAAAAGGAAAAATAAAACAGCCCCCAAATAAACAAACGAGAGTTGGAAAGAGGCACAAAAAAGAGCTAAAAAGACTCGAAACCATTTGTGACATTAGTTGCTAAAATATTTAGCATCTCTTGTAGATAGTACCAATTAGTCTCTTTATATATACATGCACATACATCTAAGTATGTGAATTATTTATGGTTAAGCTATATGTATATATACATACATATGTATTACATTGTGTATGCGTTATATATTTTACATGCAAACTTATATAAACTATGTTTATATATACACGCATAAGCACACATATATGCATTATACATATTAAGATATA
>NC_068984.1:115506303-115515247 GCF_001194135.2 Octopus bimaculoides | reverse complement strand
ACTTTTGGAGAAATACAGATTGTATTCAAAGATATCGGGATCCTTTTTATAAATATCAATTATTATTTAATAATGTATGCATTTTAACGGGTACTAGCTCGAATACATATGTAGGATGTTTCATTTAGGATATATATATATATATATATATATATAAACAAAAGTAAATGAGTATATGCATATATACGTACAGGTATGTATATATATATATATATATATAGGCCTGTTTATGTGTGTAGAGTCTAGATTATTTGGATCTGTGTTGGTAAAATGATTGGATCAAGTTTGAAAATGTCGGTTTTTGTTTTTGAGAGTATATAGTTTGAAATTAACTTGGATCTGGTTGTAATGTCGATTGCAGAAAATTAACATTAGTTCAGATTTTTATAAATTACTAAATTATTACTGTATTTAACGCTTGTGCCGACTGTGAAAGAGGTACACTACAACTTTAAACAAGAATATATATTCATTTATTTGTATATATGTATGTGTATATCCTCAGCTGTGTGATGTTTCATGGCTCTAAAATTAGACATCTTTTTCACCTAGGTTTGTAATAACCAAACAGTTTTGTCCAGTACTATACTGTACCTCTTAATTTTCTAACCAGAAAGAAATTATTTGTTTAAAAAGATATTTTTTCTGCTGCAGTAACGTGTGTATGTATATATAATATATGTAATATATGCATATGTGTATTGTTTGCTTTTATGTGAAGTTATATATATATATATATATATATATATATATAAACAATTTAACATTATATTGAATGGTCATTCAGTACTTTATAGTAGAGTATATATTTATTTTTTATTAAGCGAAGGTTGACAGTGACTTCGAGGTTTTAGCTTGCCAGCCGTCATCGGCTTATATGTGTGTGGTTTGGTAAAATGCTCATCATATGCGCTCATATACACGCATATGATATTGTTTAACCAACTCCGCTTTATTTGATTTAATTCGATATACTTAGTTCTTTTGAGGGATAGGTAAAAATGGAACACTATTTGAATAGAGTATCTGTTGAAAAAGCCCCCACAAAACTCAGCAATTTAATTTCTTTATTACAATGTTCATAGACCCATTTTATATATATATATATATATATAAAAGGGAGCAGACAATAGGATCTGGTTCCTCGAAAATCACTTTGTATTTTAAATTGCAGTCTTTGAAATTTTAAAACTAGTCATTTAGAAGCTCTACGATCTTTGAAAAGCAGTTTGTTTCGCGATTATTAAATATGCATAAATTTATCTTATTTCAAAACGAAATAATGCTGTTTATAATTAAATATATGGATTATTATAAAACTAGACCTCATCATTTCTAAGTAATTCAGACGCAGTAAATTTGACTTCCTACTTTCATTTTGTTGCTTTTATATGAATATAATTTTCTCGTTTAACATTGATATTTCTTTCTTTAAGGGTATTCTAAGAATAAACGTGTCATCCACACGCGACCTAGGTACCTTACGTCAGACACCCTTAGATATGATATAATCTAGTCTCCTCTGACAGTACGACACATTCATTATATATATCCATCAGGGAACAGATTTGCCCTGCATTCTTCCTCCTTAGCGTGAAACAACAGATAAAACATTGTAAGTCGCTACAAATTCGAGGACTAACAATTTCTGCTTTCTTTCGAAGATCACACGAAACTGCATCCAAAAATCTGTTTCTTTTTCTGAACCAGGAAATACTGGTCTCTAGGTTTCCATTCTCAGGACGAGGAAACACTCCAGCCCTGATACATTCTTTACCTCTATAAAACTCGAGTGTAACTCACATTGGATGGAGTACTGCTCACATATCTGAGATGGCGCTTCTGCTATTCCCATGAATACCCTAGGTTGCATCCAAAAGACAATTTACAATTTAGCTGACGTATTAACTCACCAATATAACTATTATAATCTATTATAATCACTATGCACAGATACCCTGCTCCTATGAACTGGCAAGCCACATAACTAATTTTTGGGGGGTTGGTGGGCTGCACATCCACTCATCTTATCCACTGTCTCCCTATCTAACCCCCCAGATTTTACCCTAGACAATTTTCCCTATCGTTCTTCTTCAAAGCATTTGTCCTCAAAACAACTGGAATTTCCTCCTTGCACACCTTTCTGTTTATCTCTCCCAGAAGCATTGACCTAGAAAGTTGATCTAAAGCATAAACCATAATGCTTTCAACAATCTGGTAAAGCCTACACAGGTCATGGACACTGTTCTCTTCATTCTCTAATTAATAAAAACAAACAAATGGACACATGCCTATATGAATAGATTTCTAGCTACTATTCAGGTCGTCAAGTCATGTAATAAAAACATTAAGATTAACAATTTCCTGGCTATGACAATTAAGGTGGTGGAACACACTGAATTCATTAACTGTATTTCAGTACAATTCAAGTTTGTGTTGTTCCATTGAAATAGTATAAAAATTCAAATAAAACTAAATAAATATAACTGCTGATACTGAGTTGTAAGCTTGAGATAAAGAAACCTTCTGTATTTAAGGTTAATTTGTAGATTGAATTATTCATGTGAGAAAGAGAGGGCAGGGTGTTTTCCACAACTCTTTATTAAAATAATCAGACGAGGACAGCTGCATGAAGAAGTGCTGATCTCTAATTGTGGAGGCAACCTGTGGAAGAGGTAGATCCTAGAAGATGTGGGACAAGGTGGTGAAATATGATCTTTGGTTGTTGAGTCTCATGGAAGCAATGGCAAGTGACTGAGAGTTCTGGTAATTTGCTGCTGTGTTTGAGAAGACACATCAAATTAAGTGAAATCATGGTCATGGCCAGTACTGTAGCGCATAAGACACAGAGTACATACTGTAGAGTGGTTGGCATTAAGAAGGGCATCCAATCATAGAAACCGTGGCAAAACAAACTGTATAACCTATGCCAGCATGGAAAACGAACATTAACCCTTTAGTGTTCTGATTATTCTGCCAAATATAATACTTATTAATTCATATTGTTTCAAACTAATCAAGCATTGTCTTGTTGCTTCAAGACTTTGATAATGTGATTTAGAATGACATTATAGGGTAGATGGTGGAGGCGCAATGATCCAGTGGTTTGGGCAGCGGACTCGTGGTCATAGGATTGCGGTTTTGATTCCCAGACCGGGCGTTGTGAGTGTTTATTGAGCGAAAAACACCTAAAAGCTCCACGAGGTTCTGGCAGGGGGATGGTGGCAAACCCTGCTGTAAACTTTCACCACAACTTTCTCCCACTCTTTCTTCCTGTTTCTGTTGTACACGTATTTCAAAGGGCCAGCCTTGTCACTATGTGTCACACTGAATATCCCCGAGAACTACATTAAGGGTACATGTGTCTGTGGAGTGCTCAGCCACTTGCACATTCATTTTACGAGCAGGCTGTTCCGTTGGGCGGATCAACTGGAACCCTCAACGTTGTAAGCGACGGAGTGCCAACAATAGGGTAGATGGGAGAGGCCAGATCTGGCCAGTTTGAACATAAACCAGGTAGAATAATTTGGTCAGATGTGGCTGGTTTAAATGCTAAAGGTTTAAATGATGATGATGATGCTCAATAGATCAAAGCTAAAAGGCTTTGGTTTAATTCTCATCTTTAACCTAATAAACATTAAAACTTATGGATAAATATGTAAATCTATGATATAAAAATATTTGAAGAAATTAGCACCTGTGGAGCTTTAAGGACAGGTGCAGGCCTGACGATGTGGTTCAGAAGTTCACTTTGCAACTATGTTCTTCCAGGTTCAGTTCAACTGTGCAACACCTTGGGCTATTTTTTAAAATAGCTTGGGCCATCTGAAGCCTTGTGAGTGGTTGTTAGCAACTGAAAGAAGCTTATTGTGTGTATTTGCGTTGCTTTGACTTAACAAAAGCTGTAAATGAGTTTCACCATCATACAAGTGTTGTCATTTGTTTCCATAGAAGATTGGAAACATATCCGGCCATTGTGCTGTTTGTGTTCTTAATACTAGGGGGAAGTATTACCTTGCTTAGGAACTAGTGAGGGTTGGCAACAGGAAGGATGTGCAACTATGTAAAATCTGCCTCAGTGACTTTCAGTATGATTTCTACAAGCACGGAAAAGTGAATGTTAAAATGACGAGAATGTTGTTTGAAATTCTATGAAATATATATATGCTATATATCCTATGAAATTCTTTCAAATTGTTTTCTGTTAATCAAAATTGAGTAACATTTGTAGAAATGGTTTGTTGTTTTTGTTTGATTTTAGTCAAAATTGTAATGCCAGAGTGTGAGTGAGGACTATGGAGTAGAGAGAGAGAGTAGTAGTAGTAGTAGTAGGTAAATTGAGTGATTGAGTGTACTTTGTTGCTGAGTGGTTTTACTTTAAAACATTGTATACCTGCAGTTCTAAGTCACAGTTAATATTGTGATGAGGACTGAGTTTTGTCATGGTTGACTTGTACTCAACACTGTAATCATTTATTTTATATTGTTATTTGTGAATAGCTCTTGTATTGTTGGTTACAGGTTTTCAATTGGTCAATTGCTAGTTCACTGCATTTCTGATAGACTGATAAGATAGTTGCTTTGTGGTTTTGTGGTTTCCCACCAATATATATATATATATATATATATATATATATATAAACAAAAGAGATACACATATCTATATCTAGCTACCCATCTTTCAAGCTGTTTGCCTATTTATGTCTAAATATCAAAGTCATCATCATTGTTTTAATGTCCACTTTTCCAGGCTTGCATGGCTTGGGCAGAGTGCTCTTCCTGTTGCCTACCCTCACTTGTTTCCAACCAAATTAAATTTCCCCATGGCAAGACACTTTTTTTTTTTTTTGCAAAATAGTGGAAATGAAGGACACTCATTTACAACTATAACATGATGTCAAGCCTAAAGTGTCATACTGTGGGACTGAATCTGAAATTATGTGATTGGGAAGCGAACTTTTGAGTCACATACCTGTGTTTATGAAGACAGTTTTTCAGGGCTGATCTTATAAACTGTGAACATTTTTATTGCATCATAAATGCAATTATGTAATTTCATATTTAGAATAGAGTACATTAACAAATATTTTAAGATTATTTTTTTCTTGTAAAACAAATATCAGCCTTGCAGGCTTCATAACAGTCTTCCTCATTTTACCCCTATCCTCTACATCCCTTTTCACCAATTCTTTGCTTTCATTTTCTCTCCCATCATCTCTAGCCAGGTCTTCTTTGATCTTCCTCTACTTTTTGCACATTCTTTTTCATTGCTCCTGTCACAATGAAATTTTTGACCCTTGAATGTATTGTATGTATTGCCTTCACTTACGTAATTTCACTAATCTGATTTCACCTTGGCAACGAATTGCTGTGTCTTCCAGAGCAAGCAGACATAATAGAAATAAATCCAATTTGTTGTTCTCATCTGGTTTCATAAGTCTCAGGTATCTTCGCAAATGCTAAAATCATATATCAGAAACCTCATTCCATCAAAACATCTAAGTGGAAATTTCTTGGCATTTTTTTACTAAGTAAAACATTATTCTGGGGGATCATCTAACACTATTTTGCCACTGGACTTGTCATAGCCAATTACCAGTGGCATGTTGAAAATATATATACCCATTCTATGGTTTATTATAGAATAAAGCAGTATGTACCAATTTATTATGTATTCCAGCTGTTACATTGATTGAATCTGTGTTTTCAACAGTGCTATAGACAGTATTACAACTGCTAACCACGATTCTTATGCTGCTGCTATCAGGAAATCTACTTCAGTTAAGTTAAAACTTGTTTGACATGGATTAAAGACTTTACCTGGCCATGCAGAATCTCCTGTTGTTGATGAACTAGTTGTAAGTGTAAAATGATCAGACATTTTGCAAAAGTATGTTGGAAACAAAAAGTATAGGCAGTATTATCTTATGAAACACTTGAGTAAAAATATGAGGGTGTGCTGAAAAGTTCCTGGCTTCAAGGGTATTGTGAAAAGCCTGGTTGAAGGCCCAACCTTCTGAGTTCTTTAACAGGGCTTAGAAAAACTGAAGGACTGCTGCAATAAGTATGTGAATTTGAGAGGGGAATATGTTGAATAAAATCGTAATTAACTGATCCTCTTGTATTTTCTTTTACCCAAAGCCATGAATTTTTCAGCCCTCCTCGTATCTCTTTGGCTCTGTATATAGGAGCTGCTATCAGTCATTGTTGACCATTCATCTGCACTTGTATGTGCAGTTCTGCTCAAGAAGACTGGAAATTACCCATGCATACAGATGCTTCTCTCTACAATACCAATGTTTATTTGAGGAAAAGACCTACTGATTTGGGCTGATAGTTTGGCATCAGTATCGTTGCAAGCATTGCTGTCAGAAGGCAAAAAGCTGGAATAGATCACAAGTGATCCTGTCTGATCCTTCTAACAGTTCTGCCAATCCTTTGCCTTGGTTGCTATTTTTTTTTTAATCAACTCCCAAAGGATTGGAGGTCAGACTCTGGTGGGTTGGGGGCTAATACTATGAAATGTTCTATCCAATTGTCTAATGACTCTGACATTTTGCTGCCTTTGGCTCTGTAAAGAGGCACAATCAACTGGAAAGATATTGGAAAAAGCTTGGCATTAATCATCCCAAAAGACATAATCTGTTGGTAGAAAAAAGTCCTGCAGGCATGGATGTGTGGTAAGATGTTTGCTTCCCTATTGCAAGGTTCTGGGTTCAGTCTCACTTTGTGGTTGCTATAGCATCGGACCAACCAAAGCTTTGTGAGTGGGTTTGGCAGATTAAAACTGAAAGAAACTGGTCATGTATGTGTCCCCCCCCCACCACTTGACAACTGGTGTTGGCATGTTTACGTCCCTGTAACTTGGTGGTTTGGCAATTTGGCAAAAGAAGCTGATAGAATAAATACCAGGTTTAATAAGTACTGGGGTCAATTCATTTGGTGTCCCAGCATGACCACTATCTAATGACTGGAGCAAGTAAAAGATAAAAGATAAGTAGAAAGATAATTCTAAATATTAAAGTAAAAATTTGCTACCTGGGAACAACTGAATGTTTTGTTATCCATAGAAAATCTGATTGTCATTTTCTACATAATCATGTCATTTCAGATAGAATTTAATCCTTTTGGTACCAACATGTCCAAGACCATATCTGATTCTATGATGCAAACTTCATGTTTTAATCCTTTAGCATTTAAACTGGCCATATCTGGCCTTTGTATTCTCTCCCAGTTATATGTTGAAACAAGCTAGATCCAGCCTCTCACACCTACCCTACAATATCATTCTAAAAATAAATAGTTACATCATCAAAATTTCATGGTTTTATGATAATACTTGATACATTTTAAAATATGTGGATAAATAAGCTTTACATTTGATAAATTAATCTGAATGCTAAAGTATTAAAGTGATGTGAATTAAAATGTTCCCATCAAAAATTTCATGTTAATTCATGGTCTAAATACCAGCACCAGCCTAATAATGATGAAGTTATTTTACTAAATTCTTCATTATTTTAAAAATTAATTGGAACAAAGGCAGGTGTATTTCAACAGAAATATGGTAACAGAAGGGTTATAGGTAGCCTCCTGCCCTTAATTGTGTTTGCTGCATGTGTGCTGATCTGAAATATAACAACATATTTAAGAAACTTTCAAAACAGTGGATAGTCACTACATCCATCAAAATTACAAACTGATCACTTGAGACAATATTAAAAAACAACAAAACTTTGGTAGTGATTGTCACTTGATATCACAGGACCAATTATTGAAATGGGTGACTTTTATGTTTTGATGATACTTTAACTTTACGTGTTGTCCTCTGACATTTGACCTAAAAGAAAAAACTTTTCAAGCCATCTATCATCTAGTGCCTCTCCTCATTATTCTATTTATTTTGTGATGTCAGTCAGTTTGAAAGTTCTGAATTTTGGAATTCTTAGAAGACTTAAACAATTCTGTTAGAGGCTGTGTAGTGATACTGATTACAAATATCAACAATTTAGCTGAAGGAAAGTACCTCCTTCACAAGGGTACTCTTTCTCTCTCTCTCTTTCTCTCTCTCTCTCTTTCTCTCTCTCTCTCTCTCTCTCTCTCTCTCTCTCTCTCTCTTTCTTTCTCTCTCTCTGTATATATATATATATATATATATCAGGGATGTGCCATCTAGGTAGGCAAGATCGGTAGCAACATTTTCTTTTCATGGCAAAATATGCACCTAATTCAATAAAATTATGAAGGTTGATCTGATTACTATGCGTAAAATGCAAATTACTTTATTTTTTTGTATATTAGGTAGACATAATTTGTACCTGCTTTTCAATCTCAGTATTTAAGCTACACGTAAAACTGCTGTAGTACATGTGCCGTGTACATTCCTACAACAATGTTTTCTTTGTGCTATAAAGGCAGAAGTAAATCTGCCTACATCTCAGTTGTGTGCCTGTGTTTCAGTTATTTTTGTGTGTTTTACTACATAAAGATTACCAACATGTCCAAGACCATATCTGATTCTATGATACAAATTTCATGTTTTAACCCTTTAGCATTTAAACCGGCCATATCTGGCCTATGTATTCTCCCAGTTATATGTTGAAACAAGCTAGGTCCAGCCTCTCACACCTACCCTACAATATCATTCTAAAAATAAATAGTTACATCATCAAAATTTCTCAGTTTTATGATAATACTTGATTAATTTTAAAATATGTGAATAAATAAGCCTACCCTGCGTAATTACTGATGGCACGTGCCTGATACATCATCATCATCATCGTTTAGCGTCCGCTTTCCATGCTAGCATGGGTTGGACGATTTGACTGAGGACTGGTGAAACCGGATGGCAACACCAGGCTCCAATCTAAATTTGGCAGAGTTTCTACAGCTGGCTGCCCTTCCTAACGCCAACCACTCAGAGAGTGTATATATATATATATAT
>NC_068984.1:115502901-115505290 GCF_001194135.2 Octopus bimaculoides | reverse complement strand
CACCTTTAACCTAATTTTGCAATATTAGGTCACAGGAATTCATTCAACAAAAAAAAAATTCCAATGATTCCATGATTGGTGGTGGTGGTGGTGGTGGTGGGGAGAACCCCCACCTCATTTTCTCTAGCCAAAATAAGGGATTTGCAGCATATTAGGAGGTCAGGGTACTTGATTCCATGCAAAAAATCAAATTTTTTTTTTTTTTTTCTTAGTGAAAATCGTGTGGGTGTTAATATAGAAATTTATCATAATGCTGTTGTTATTAAGCCTCAAATCAGTAGGGTTATGTCTAGAATACTTTATAATCTTAGACCTTCTTGATTAGAACTGATCTGAACTACACAATCACAACAATACCCAGATATTTAGAGGGATGTTGTTGCGTACCAAACTGGATTACTCCAAATGTAATTTAATGCTACACAACTAAACTCTGCTAATAGTAATAAAATGCTTTGCTTACAATGAATTAACTGAGGATTTTTAAAATTATATTCAACATTGGCTAATGTTGGCAATAGGATTGGCAGCTTTTGTTTCATTCCTCGTTTTCACTCTGTTTAGGTCATATTTTATTTTTGCAATTTAGGAAACAGCTGCATCATTGGTTATGCGTTTCCAATTAGCCAAATTCATTTACTGCATTACAATGATACAAATGACAAGGGAGTATCTGGATAACTTGGACAGAAAAAATTCTGTAGAGTATATTTTTAGCTTGAAAGTACCAGTCTATTGCTTTTTTTATGCTTATATCTTTTACTGGTATACATCAACAAAAGATACATGCATACATTTGTGTGTGTGTTTGATCATTTAATATCCCTTTTTCCATGTTGGCATGTTTGAACGGCTTGATGGGAACCGACAAGTCAGAGGGCTGAGCTGAGCTCCATTGTCTGCTTTGGAATTGTTTCTACAACTGGATACCCTTCCTAACGCCAATTACTTTATTATGTTAACCGTCATGGCCTGTTACTGGAACTTATTGGTGATTCCACGTGTTTCTGATTACACTGCGTACTGTTTAATTACAAGGAAGTGAAATTTTTTTGAATTTTTACTATATCTTATGTAATTAAACTTAAATATTTAGCACTCAAGTTATTTAAATATCCCTGAAACCATGTCAGCGATGCAGAATAAAATATTTTCTCAAATTATGAAAATTACCACCAGTGGTACATATGGCATTTATGTTGAAGTTTGCCATGAACTACCTGTCTTACATGTGGCAGTTAATGTGCTAAAGATATGTGCATACATTCATACACACACCATTGGTTTTCACATAATTACCAAATTCCAGTCACAAGGTTTTGGTTAATGGAAGACTTAAGGTGCTGAAGAGTGGTAGGATCAAACCTTAACCACACAACCAGGCCTACATATTTGTAGTATTTATACATTTATTATGAACTCTGAGGGTGTCCTAGGGTTCAGGACACTAGGCTTTGATTGAACTAAGTTTATAGTAGAAGACACTTGCCCAAGGTGCTATGCAGTGGGACTGAACTCGGAACCATGTGGTGGGGAAGCAAGCTTCTTACCACACAGCCATGCCTGCACCTAAGAAGTTATAACTTTCATAGAATTAAAACTAATGGTGTATAGTTTAGCATTTATAATTGATGAACCAGTGAAGGATCCTCCATCTGGTCATTTGACTGCTAGAAATAATAACATGCTCACTCTCAAGTCACACCCTAGATTTAGTTTTAAACATTTGCAACTTCATATTATTATAGTTAGGTGTAGGGAGAGTGTTTACTGCCCTCAAAATGTGTTACTAGTGAATAAACAAATGTGTGCTGTGATGGCTTGGTAGTGGAAAAAAGTTAACAGCTGGGAGGGATTTAAGCATCATCACATTTATGCCTGGATCAAAACAGGTCACAGATCATCAGTTGCGCATCAGTAACACACCTGTATATATCTTGACTATAGGTAAATAAATACAGGTATACATTTAAAAAGAATGATGAAATAAAATATGACACTTTGTCAGTTGAAATCATAGTATATATATATATATAGCATCATACAACATGGAAGACAATTGGAGATTTCTGCGGGACAACCTGTTGAAAGCCACCGACCAGATCTGTGGCTGGTGTAAGGTCCCCTCTCGACCCAGAGTAACGTGGTGGTGGAACAAGGAGGTAGACAGGGCTATTAGACAAAAGAAACAGGCTTGGAAGGACTGGAAGAACGGTGGTAGCAGGGAATTGTACCAATGTGCCAGAAGGGAGGCTAGGCGACAGGTTTATTTAGCCAGAGGGGAAGCAGATAAGAAAAGATTTGCCAATGTTCTACGCCGTGAGGACCAAAGACTCGAGGTATTTTGTGTTGCAAGACAGTGTAGGAGAGAGAATAGTGATGTCGTAGG
>NC_068984.1:115494706-115499566 GCF_001194135.2 Octopus bimaculoides | reverse complement strand
AAGGAACATAGTTTACAATGAGGTGTTATAATCACAACAGCAAGAAAGTATGTACATGATCACCTTCTTTTACGAAACTTCATTGACTTTCATATATTTATATTGATATACATATATATACGTGTGTTTGGGTGCGTGTGTGTATATACATCTCTATATATAAAGATGATGCGTAGTATAGACGGCGTTTTTAGATTTCATTATTCTCTTTAACCCGGGCAACGCCGGGTATTTCTGCTAGTATATATATATATATATATATATATATATATACATATATATAAAGTTGAAACTTACTTGCAAATGTATGCGTGCGTTTGATGATATATAGGCACATGCATGTATACCTACATCTACATGTATATATAGATGCATAATCGGGTACAGGACGTTAGAAAAATGAACGGGAGCATAAAAACAAAACGGACTTTGTTTGCAGACAACAGAACGAACACATAGGAAAATAAACAAGCCACTTGGAATTATTCCTTCATCAGCTGCCTCTATTCTAAAACTAGGTGTTTCGAAGATAAGGCAGGATGCACTTTTAGAATATTATATATACTGTTATTTTGATCTGTGTCAGCCCTAATCATTCTAGCTATGACCATCTCATTATTTAATATATCTAGATCCATTATTGTCCAGTTGTCATTCCTGTTTCTTATGTTACTCCTGTACCCATCTTTGAACTATTGGTTATATCTGTTGTTCCATCG
This sequence comes from Octopus bimaculoides, assembly GCF_001194135.2. NCBI lineage: Eukaryota > Metazoa > Mollusca > Cephalopoda > Octopoda > Octopodidae > Octopus > Octopus bimaculoides. The sequence continues at coordinate 115,498,847 of NC_068984.1, read as the reverse complement.
GTCTCCATCCTTTTTTGCACCACAAACTGGTTTCAGGTAGTGATGTTAAATCAGGCAACAAGTCTATCACCTGGATAACCCAGGGCAGGATTTGAACTTAGAACATGAAGTGTGATATTTAGTTTCGGAGAATCTTCTCAAAGAGACTTGTGCATTAAAAAGCAAACGAAAGGAAGCTCTTTAATAAGTGTCTCTGAGACAAATTATTACAGTTAGCGCTACACTGTTGGATCTTTTCTACTGTGAGACACCTGTTTTTGTCCTTCTATTCATACTCTGACCTATCATTGCTTGGCACCTCCCTTAATACTATTCTGCACTTAGTTGAGGTGTTTTTGCAAGTTATTTGATGACCTTGTTGGTGCCATAGAAAAAGCACCCAGTATACTCTGTGAAGGGGTTGGTTATTAGAAAGGGTATCCAGCCATAAATAAACCATGCCAAAGTTGATGGTAGAGCTTGGTACAGTCTTTTGGCTTGCCAGCTGCTACCAAACTCTCTAACTCACACCAACATGAAAGATGGATATTAAATAATGATGATGACAATGACAACACACACACACTGGTATTTTAATTTAATGTTGTTTCTAATATGTATAATAATTTCTTTATAGAAATGTTTGAAGGTATTTTGTTCTCAATTTTTTGGGTCAGTCTTCTCTTTTCTTTTTCTCTACTGCGAAATTTTGTCCATTGTTTCTTTCCCTCTAAACTGCATAGCTATTATTTACATTTGTAAATCTCCTTTTTACATTTTAGGGGGAACCATTACATTGGTTGGCATGTGCTGCTTACGTAGCTTGCAGACGGAGTGTGGTTCCAACAGTTGGACAAGGGACCATGGAGGGGAATTGTGTTTCTCTGACCCGGCTTCTTTCTACAGCTGATTTTAGGTAAGGAATCTTTTTACATGCATGTGTGTGTATATATATATATGTATATATATATATATATATGTGAGTAAAAATAAATACAAAAAAAGGGTTTTGTATGATCGTGTATAGAGGAATATATTATTTTATTTAAAAGAGTTCCAACTCTGTCTGTTTTATGTTTTATTTATATTCTTGTAAAATTAATGTGCGATATGGAATATATAATATATAATATAAAAATGGATGGTACAATGAAATGAAGTATTGAATGTCTTATTGAATATATGAAATATGTCTTATTGAATATATGAAATATTGAGTGTTCAATATAAAGAATTAAATATATAAAGGCGAATACGTATTTTCAATACCTTGTGGTATTCATCATGGCCTATATATGTATATATCATCGTTTTAATGTCTACTTTTCCATGCTAGCATGGGTTGGGTGTATGTGTATGTGTATATATGTGTATGTATGAGTGTGTATATGTATATTTAAATGTGTGTGTACTTTAAGAGTTTGATCTGGTACCCTGCCACTACTCTTTTAAGCTTCTTTGAGCTACTTTCACCCCCATCCTTGTATAATGTACAGTAGCCATAGTGTTTACTCTTCTATCATACTTTAGCCCCTCAGCACCTAATGTGAAGCCATTTCCCCCTCACAAATACTCCCTCAATGTAGTTCAGGGGGCGCATTTTGCTATTCTTTTTTTTTTTTATACAAGTTACTTGGTGACCTCATTAATGCTGGTGGCATGAAAAAAGTACCCAGTACACACTGTAAAGTGGTAACCTTTGTTCTTAGCAGGCACAGATTGGTAGCTAAGTTCATGATGAAGATGCCCTTAAAATTGAGCACTTACCCCAAGCAAGCCTATTGAGAGTAACCCTGTAACAACTGATAACAAGTTATCTGTCTAGGAGGGCAGTAAGAGTAAATAAGAACTGAGATAGGGTGGAAAGGAGTTAATCTCTCTTGTGCAAGTGGCATAATAAAGTGAGAACTGAGATATAGGGTGGGAGGGAGTCTTTAGTCGTCGTCATAGGGAACGACTCCTCTGGTGCCAGTGGCAGTTAAACTTTCCCAATTCATATTGTAAGATATAATATACAACATAGAAATTGTTCAGTTTTCTTTGTTACTCTGTATGCATGATGATGACAATTGGAGTCTGGCCAGTTCCATGTCAGACCATCCAACCCATGCCAGCATGGAAAGTGGACATTAAACGATGCTGATGATGTGTATGAGTCTCTTCACTGCTTGATCAAACTGATGTATGGTCAAAGATATTCTTGCGATGGTCAATCTGTCATTATGCTTTTTTCCTCAATCATTGTATATCTTGAACTGTATTATTAATTATACACATTCTTTTTTCAAAAGATGTAATTTGAATGAGATGTGACTGTCATTTCTAGAAGATTGACATTTGCATGCAGACCCCCATGTAGGCTTGCATTTCATTAGCATTTGTTAATGGGTGATATTAGCATGGACTTGTTTATTTTTGAAATGAGGAAACTGATCTGAAGGTTTTTGTGCATTATGTTGATATGTTAGCTCAGACCCACTTTGTGGCACCTTGAGCAAGTGTCTTCTATTATAACCCCAGGCTGACCAACACATTGTGAATGAATTTGGTAAATGGAAATTGTATGGAAACCTGTTGTGTATGGGTGTAGCTGTGTGATAAGAAGCTTACTTCCCAACCACATGGTTCCAGGTTCAGCCCCACTGCATGGAACCTTGGGCAAGTCTTTTCTACTAAAGCCTTGGGCTGACTAAAGCCTTGTGAGTGGATTTGGTGGACAAAAACTGAAAGAGGCCTGTTATCATCATCATCATCGTTTAATGTTCGCCTTCCATGCTAGCATGGGTTGGACGATTTGACTGAGGACTGGTGAAACCAGATGGCAACACCAGGCTCCAATCTAATTTGGCAGAATGTACATACACATGCATACTCACACATGGTGTGTATATGTCTCTTTGAGTTGTCTCCCTAATTCTTGACAACTGGTGTTGGTTTGATTATGTCTTTATAACTTAACAGTTCAGTAGAAGAAACTGATAGAATAAGTACTGCACCTAAAAAATATGTACTGGAGTTGATTTGTTCAACTAAACAAGTCATGTACAGACTTTAGCCTGAAGGACTTTCTGAATGGCTCACCTACTTCAAATTTACCTTGAATCTTTTTGTAATGCACCCTGTTTCTTGAAAAGCTTTCCCATGCCTGAACTAAACCCTTCAGTGTGATGCTCCAGCATGGCTGCAATCCAGTTACTGAAAACAAGTAAAAGATAAAAGATTATGGCCAATATGAAGGTGGTGAATTGGAATAAATGTGAGAATATTGGATAAAATGCCTTGTGGTATTTCTTCCAATTCTCTATGTACTGATTTCGAATCCCACTGCAGTTGACTTTGTGTTGCATCTTTTTGGTGTTCATATATAAAAAAAAAAAATGTACCTGTCCTGGGCAGTGGATTGGTGGAGCTGTTGTGGGATTGGATGAGATGCCTTGCAGTATCTGTCCCAGGCAGTGTGGATATTGATTGGATGATAGACAGACACAATGTGTAAATGTTGACTGGATAGACAGACACAGTGTGTAGATGTTGACCGGATAGAGAGACACAGTGTGTAGATGTTGACCGGATAGACAAACACAGTGTGTAGATAGATGTCATCACTTGTGATGACACTGGTGCTAAGCTGTATTGGCCCTTTTTCATGTATAGGAAAGTGTTTGTCTTTCACAAAAAGAAAAAGGAGAAAGAAAAGCCTTGCTCAGGTATGCACATAAATGGTTAACCCCTACCTATAGAGCTTCTACTCCTGTTCAATATATCTTGCCTTTTCAAGGTAGTAGGATGTGGGTTGAGTGAGATTGGGTGCTATTTCTTGCAGATTAAACAAGATTGTGTTGAGATTCTCTCGTCACATGTAATTCTTGGTGTGCTCCTAAAATTTGTCTTTATACATACATCGAAGTATTGGAGCTGAGATTTTTGCTTTTTCATTCTGTTTTACACAGATTTTATGCAGGTGTGGCTGTGTGGTAAGAAACTTGCTTCCCAACCACGTGGTTCTGGGTTCAGTCCCACAGCATTACACCTTGGGCAAATGTCCTTTACTATAGCCTCGGACCGACCAAAACCTTGTGAGTGGATTTGGTAGAGGAAAACTGAAAGAAACCTGTTATATGTGTGTGTATGTATATATATATATATATATATATATATATAT
>NC_068984.1:115490286-115494696 GCF_001194135.2 Octopus bimaculoides | reverse complement strand
CACAGACACACAAAATGTATGTGTGTGTGTATATATATATATATATATATATATATATATATACACACACACATACATTTTGTGTGTCTGTGTTTGTCTCCCCACCATCGCTTAACAACTGATGTTGGTGTGTTTATGTCCCCATAACTTAGCGGTTCAGCAAAAGAGACCGATAGAAGTCCCAGGCTTACAAAGGATAAGTCTAGGGGTCGAGTTCTTTGACTAAATGGCTGAAATAAGAATAAAAGAATAAAACCCTCTTGTATAATTGCGGTAGGTAAGCAAGGATTTAAATCTGGTTCATTTATGGCTGTCATTCATTCCTGACATTGAAAAAAATTTTTTGTTTTTCTAACTCTTTAGCGTTCAGATTACTCTGTCATATGCAATGCTTTCTTATTCAGAATGTTTTGAATTAATCTTGCATTATCTCAGTGGTTCTCCATCTTTTACAGGCTGCTGCTTCCTTGGTTTTAAGGCCACATACCTAGTACCCCCATTCCCCTATTCATCATCACAGACATAGACCATTTTTTTGCAACAATTTCAAAACAACAGTATTTCACAAATGAAGCTTAACCTAATTAGCCCTTTATTTATTTTTTTTTTATTATTTTTGTTTTTGCATCTATTGCCCCATTTTGGTCACCTCATTATCACCCCATTTTTCCCACTTTAGAAACCACTGCATTATCTCGTAGTTTTGAGATTTTGATGATGTGATTGTATATTTTTAGAATGACCTTGTAGGAGAGGTGTGAGAAGTTAGATCTAGCCTGTTTAAACATAAAACAAGTGGAATATTTGGACCAGATTTGATCAGTTTAACTGCTAAAGGATTAATTTTCAAAAATTTTATTTCCAGCTTGATTCATTTCTTCAGCAAAATGAAGAAATGGTTGAACATGGCAAGTTTGCCTCAAGATTTCAGAGATAAGATTGAACGTCTTGAGAGGAACTTTTCAGTATCTACAGTGACTTTCAAAAAGTACCGGCCAATATTCTATGATGTTTTCAACAGTGCCTCAGTCCAACCACGGTATAACCGTAGCAGGAAACAACGGTAAATTCTTTCATTATTTATATGATTACATTTTTACTGCTTTCAAAAATGATATTTCTTTGAAGAATGTTTCAGTTATTTCTGAATTTGTTGTTGTTGTTCAACTCTGATCAGGCTCATGGTTAAAGATAATCCAGCCATTATCATCCCATCTTATTGTTTATATGCTACTTCCCAACCAAATTTTGGGTTCAGTTCCATTATGCAGCGCTTTAGGTCTGAGTTTTTCTGCTATAGCCCTGGGCCAACTTAAGCCTTTTAACCCATTACCTACCAGTGATCTCATATGAGATCACTTAAAAATTACAAATTTCGTCAATATTTCTGTCAATATTTACACATATCTAACCTTTTTGCTATATCTACTAGGTATATTTCTCTGATATTCAAATGATGTTTGCTAATTTTTCATCCAATATCTTGCTTATTTCTATTTAAAATATTATTTTGATCATTCCAGCATGTTTCTAAGGCTATTTTATGCTAGAAATCAAAGTTTCATAAAAAAATTCCAGTTAATAGAATTACGGGAGGTTATGGGTTAAGGGAACTTGGTAGACAGAAACTTAAAGTAGTCCATTGTGTGCGCGTATGTATATGTCTGTGTTTACGTTTGGGTCCTATGGAAGCTGCTTGCTGTGAGTAGTGTTGTCACTTCTGTTGACGAATCATCTACTTATTTTGTTCCTCCAAAGACATGTTAAATAAGATTCCTTATTTGAAAAACTGGCAAGGGTTAGTGACAGGAAGAGCATCCAACTGTAAAACAATACCTCTATAATATATTTGTCTAACCTGTGCTAGGATAGAGAAATGGGCATAAATATGAATGTATAAGCATACAGCTAGGTATATTCATCCTTTTTTCCAAACATTAAGGTGTCATTTGAGATAGATTTGGCTGCTGCATTTATTTGATCAAATGACCGTGTAGAGCAGGCATGGGGTACTTTTTTTTTTTTAGAAGAGGATTGTATTATCAGGCAGGCTGCATTAAAAAAAATTTAAGGTAATTTTTCATTAGGCATGTAATTCAGAAAGTCTCATAGGCTACAGTTTACCAATGGCTGATGTAGAGACTCTCTTGTTGACTTCTGTATATTTGCTTAAGTATATTTTTGCAGAAAAATGGGCAGCTGGGATAAATGAGGTAGCTAGATCAAATGATACAATGATTAAACTCTGACTGATGGTAAATAAGCATTGTGAGCAACCTCTCTAAATTTTATGTCCCAAATATAAGGTTGGTGTCTGAGCAAAAGAATCAGTCTTTATGAGGCTCTTATGCAGCTTCCTTGAGAATAGATGGTAGTGATTTTGTCATCTTGGTGGATTTTAATGGTCACCATACTTATTTGTAAAAGGAACTTTAATATTGACAGGTGGATTGGTTTTATACTTATTGGAAAATGTAATGAATTGTTAGTTGTGATAGGAAGAACACCATTGCCTTCTCCATTGAGGAATTTATCCATTTCATATAAAATAGCAATTAATGAATTGGCTTGGGACAGTACAGACCTGAAACCAAGAACAAGTAAAAAGAACAGATGCAAGTTCTCTGATCTTTCTGTTAAGCAAAACTTTTGAAAAGCACAAGGTGATACTTATAATACAGAGAGGGAAGATTGTACAATTGTCTAGTGGTATCTGTTACATCTCTATAATCCTTGAGTTCAAGATGGTGAGCCAACAGAATCATTGGTGTGTTGGACAAAATGCTTAGTGACATTTCTTCTGGTTCTTTATGTTCTGAGTTTAAATACTGGAGAGGTCAACTTGCCTAGGGTCAATAACATAAAGTACCAGTCAAGTACTGGAGTTGATGTTGTTAGCTTTACCCTTCCCACTAAAATTGTTGACTTTGTGCTAAAATTTGAAGCAATCATGTTGTGAGTTCATATCCCATTGGGGTTGATTTTTACCTTTCATCTCTCTAGGGTTGATAAGCAAAATACCAGTAAAATACTGGGCTTTATTAAATTGATTTGAACAAAACTAAGACATTGTTACGAGTAGCTAGTAACGATATCCAGAAGCAAGGCGCTGAATTTATCTGACTTTGTGTAGGAGGTTAACTGAGGTTCTGCACTATGAAGATTAGATGTATGCCATGTTCTGAATCATAATGAAGAGCATTCATAGGAATCAAGATGTTGAAATATGTTCAAAATGACAATGATGTACTTGTTGTTGGCAATAGTGAAACCAAGTAGTGTAGCAATCTTTGAGGGGTTGTTAAATAAGGAATATGAATGACATAGCGAAAGATACTTCAAGTGAAATCAACAGTAGGGCTAATTATAAACATCAATCCGTTTCTGATTTGTAAGTATTGTAATACACGTGTTAGATCTAGTATATTTCTGTTTGCATCTGTCTCTTGAATTTATATAGTTTTTTTCTCTCTTTGTTTCAGTAAATTGCCCTGTTCTGTGACAGAATTATTTTCTTTCTGTTGGACAATGTTTGTACAGGTCAAAGGTAAGTTTTCAGTTTGTTCAATGTCAACAATTGTTAATTTTCAGATATATTATTTTTGGTTTTTAAACGAGGGTTGTTGGTTGAAAGATAAGCTGAGTGAATATTTTCAGTCAGTCATTGAATATGGGTACAAAATATGAACATAATATATAGCTACATTAGGAGTTGACTTGAAGAGTTGAAAGTTTATAATCTGATCTGATTGCAAATACTGTTTTTTGCTTGGTGGTGAAACAGTTATATATTTATAGAGCCATCAACAAAAATGTAATTAGATAAAATGGCTAAATGCAGCACTGAATGTGGTGTACAATTAACAAGTATTGCCTAAACTTATACCATGAAATGGAAGTGTAACCCCATGGTTCCAGAGCAGGAAATTGGAAACTCTTGTGGGATTGAAAATTCAGCAAGGTTGAAAAACAGCATAAAATACTAGAAATGAACAGTAAATATACCAACTCCGAGGAAGGAAAAAAAAAAGAACAAAGGAACAACATTAACGAAGCATGAATCCTTTTTTTTGGAGGAAAAGGAAATAAGAAGTTAAAACTTTTCAGTGTTAGTAAATATCACGTGAAATGGCTTTTTCTTTTCTTTTTTTTTTTGTTGTCTGTCTGGCACAAGGCTGCAAAATTTTTAGGGAAATGGTGTAGTCACTTGAATCAACTGAAACATTACTGAGATGTTAGTAACACACTACTAGTATTTATTTTATCCACAAAATAAACTCTAGTTGAAATTCAACTCTAGTGGTGTGTCTGATTATAAAGGAACATTCTCTTTGTGGTTTCCTTCAAGTACTTAGTTCTGTCTTGATAGCCTTTTATCTTTTATGTAAGTGTAGGTTGCTTCCCAGCCAT
>NC_068984.1:115487874-115489864 GCF_001194135.2 Octopus bimaculoides | reverse complement strand
GTCCCTAATATTATTATATATATATATATATATATATATATACATATACACGTGTGTGTATCCAAGAATTTCGGTGTTATTTTGGTCTCTGTTCAAACTCTTCTTTACTTTCTACAGGCCATTTTCCAGCAATCAGTGATGACCTGGTTAACTCCTATCATTTATTGCTGTGCTGCATTGATTGGTGTTATGCAAATGCCTTGATTGCTGGACGTAAAGATATTCTCAACCACAGTTTTGCAGGTAAGTCTGATGGGGGTTATGTATTTATTTGACTAATGTAATCTTAATGGATTGGGTTTGCTGAATTGTGCTTCCATTCTGAGTTTAAATCCAACCAGAGTCAAATTTACGTTTTTCACCTTTCAGGAATTGATGAAAGCTAATACCATGATTTAATTGAATATAGCCTCTTCACAGAAATTTGTGCCCTTGCACAAAAGTTAGAGATTAATGTTAACTAGTTTGTCTAGGACAAACTAGTTAACATTATTTAATTCTTGATATGAGAAATAGAAAATGATTTGGCTTTGTCAGTTTGATTGTAGCTTGATTTACCCATTTATTAGTACAATAAAGGTCCAAGAAGGTGTTAAAAAAATATGTGGGAATAAGCAAAATGGGGTTATATAAAAATGAGAGAAGAGCTGGAAACATTACACATGTTGTGATATTAAGATGGTTTTGATTCATCATCATCGTCGTTTAACGTCCGCTTTCCATGCTAGCATGGGTTGGAAGATTTGACTGAGGACTGGTGAAACCAGATGGCTACACCAGGCTCCAATCTGATTTGGCAGAGTTTCTACAGCTGGATGCCCTTCCTAACGCCAACCACTCTGAATTACACAAAATAAATGTGTGTGTGTGTACACACACACACACACACACACAGACATGCACATACACATGCATATATGCACAGATGAAGTGATATAATTTAAGGAAAACATACAGCCTCCTGGGACAGATCAGGGCTTCCCCCCGCAACTCTGATCATCTCCCTCCCCCAGGTACTGTCTCAAAATTAATTAATTAATCAATTATGGTATTGGAACATCTGAAAAAGAGCCCATGTCTCTGTTGCGATTTTGATAAAGTCCTGTGTTGCACTCAAGGATGGTTTTCATTGCAGCTTATCTTCTGCATGCTTCACATAATTGGAGCCCATCTCATTATAAATTCCCCCTGAGTTTCTCATCAGTTCTTTATTTTCCATATGAAGCACTGTAAAAGTATGATCTTGTGAAGGTGATGAGGCTGGGTTTACTTTTGGATGTTTTAGTCACCTTCCACGTAAGTCCATTCTTGTTTTGGGGGAGGTCTTTTATCTATTTCGTTTTTGTTTTCTACCATCCTTAGCAATTTTCTGCTCCCTGTTCATTGTTCTCTTCCATCTCGTTATGTCAAGGTGGAGCTACTTGATGGAAAGGGCTTCTAGGATTAAAGATGGAGCAAAGCTTCCATCTATCTTCTGAGCTGTAACTGGTGGTATTCTGGTAACAGTAACCTCTAGATCGATGGTTCTCAACCATTTTCTGTATATGGACCCCTCTGATTCCTGTTTTACTCTATAGGATGTAGCTTTTGATGTGTATATAAAAAAAAAATCTTACTGTATCTTTATCTATATATATATAAAAATGAGAATGTGTGTCTGTCTGTCTGTGTGAATCCTTAAAACTCGAGAACTACGCAACCAATTTCATTCAAATTTTACACATGCCTTACTTAGGGTTCCAGTTGTGTTTTAGTCAAAAAAAATTATTAACTTCTTGCAGAGTTCGAGCACACGGCAACATAATATCTCCTCCACTATTCAAGTATTAAGTGTCAAAAGTGAAACAAAAACACTCATGTCAAATACTTTCACTTTAAAAATGAAACTATTCCACTAACTGAAACAATCACATTTCGATACTGTAGTGACAGATACTTTCACAGAGAGAGAGAGAGAAAGAGAGAAAGAGAGAGACAGAAAGAGAGACAG
>NC_068984.1:115476726-115487123 GCF_001194135.2 Octopus bimaculoides | reverse complement strand
TAAACAAATCTCAGGATCAAACACTGTCTGTAGCTGGTCTTCTCTTGGAAGAGCCCTGCTTCTCACATGGACAACTGTATGTTGGCTGCTCAAGAGTGGGCAGCAAAAAAAAAAACCTATTTGTATATGCTCCACAAGGGAAAACAAGGAACATAGTTTACAACGAGGTGTTATAATCACAACAGCAAGAAAGTATGTACATGATCACCTTCTTTTACGAAGCTTCATTGACTTTCATATATTTATATTGATATACATATATATACGTGTGTTTGGGTGCGTGTGTGTATATACATCTCTATATATAAAGATGATGCGTAGTCTAGACGGCGTTTTTAGATTTCATTATTCTCTTTAACCCGGGCAACGCCAGGTATTTCTGCTAGTAATTAAATATTATTAAGAATTGTATAAAAAAATGTTGAAATATTTTGTGTATTGTAGAAGTATAAGCAATTTGTTGTACATAAATTTTAACAAGAAAGTTTTATATGGACCCTCAAGGGCCACATGGACCCCGGTTGAGAACCCCTGCTCTAGATTCTCTTGTTGCTGCTGGCTCTGTTGTTCTCCCTTTCTCCACTTTTTGAGTTCTTCAGGGCTGAGAGCCTTCAAACAATCCTGTCATATGTATAGTAACTAAGCTTTCTGGCCAGCACACCAGTCTTATGGTGCTTCATTTCATATATTTGATATGGCACAGTTCTGGTGTATTTCTTTGTTATTATTCAGGGGTTGTATATGCATTGAGATGCCACCTGACTATATGTCATTTCCTTGGCATGCATCACCTGTTTGTATTGTGCTGCAAAAGTGTAACAGCAAGCAAGGTTTAGTCATATCTGATATCTTTGGCTGTAGGCCTCATATTGTGTTAATCCAGATATATATATATGCATGCAGAGGCGCAGTGGCCCAATGGTTAGGGTAGCGGACTCGTGGTCATAGGATCGCGGTTTCGATTCACAAACCGGGCGTTGTGAGTGTTTATTGAGCGAAAACACCTAAAGCTCCACAAGGCTCCGGCAGGGGATGGTGGCGAACCCTGCTGTACTCTGTCACCATAACTTTCTCTCACTCTTACTTCCTGTTTCTGTTGTGCCTGTATTTCAAAGGGTCAGCCTTGTCACACTGTGTCACGCTGAATATCCCCGAGAACTACGTTAAGGGTACAGGTGTCTGTGGATTGCTCAGCCACTTGCACGTTAATTTCACGAGCAGGCTGTTCCGTTGATCGGATCAACTGGAACCCTCGTCATCGTAAGCGACAGAGTGCCAACTTAATATATGCATGCACTGATTTGGATTTCTTTGCTTCCTTTCTTTTAAAAACTAGCCATATGGTTCCATAAGCCTTAACTCTTTAGCATTCAAACAGGCAATATCCAGCCAAAATATTCTACCTGTTTTATGTTCAAACTGGCCAGATCTGGCCTCTGCCATCTATCCTATAATGTCATTCTAGATATTAAATAATTACAGCATTGAAATCTCAAAGCTACAAGGGAATGCATGATTAATTCAAAACAATGTAAATAAATAAGCATTACATTTCACAGAATAATGTGAATGCTAAATAGTTAAACTGACTGATAGTTTTAATTACATTAAAGCATTTTCTAAGGTCCTTTCATTTTTAGTTTCCCCACCAAAAAGGTAATTCTTTTTGCCATTTTGTAATATTAGGTTTGTAGTATACACAAACATATGTATCTTAGTATTTTGTTTCTTTTACACTACACATTAACCACCTACAATTGTTCTATTGAGGGCATGAAGAAACCTGTGCTGTATTTTGGCATTCTAGAAATAGACAACTTTCCTCTTGTGTCTGTTGCTTGTGGGCAAAGAATTCTGGCAATGATGTACTTTTCTTAGTTAAAAAAAATAACTACCATACATAGTTTATTTTTCTTGGCCAGGTGGTTCATGTTCAGTATCTTTGTTGGTGGTGGTGGTGGTGAAAAAGAAATCAATATCTTTTCACTGTTTCTTCATTTGGCAAAATGTGTGTGTGCATGTATGCATTGTTGTTTTTGTTTCTTATAATGCTGCAGATGTTTGAGATGACTCTTTAACAGATAAGTGACATTAGTCACTGCTATCTGATAAAGAGTAATTTTTCCTCTGTGGACTTTTTATGTCTTTTGTAGTTAAATTTCTTTCTCTCTTTTGTGTTTCTTTTCTGTGCTCTCGCATTCATTTGAATTTTCTGAGAGAAAGCCATTTTTGATTGTATGTAAAACACAATAAGATTGTTTAAGATGTCTGAAAATGACAACCCAGAATGTTCTGAAAGGAGTTCCTTAAGAAAATATTTAAGAAGACATGTTTTTTTTTTTTTTTCCTACAGTTATAATAATACATTCAAATTTTGGCACACAGTCAGTAATTTCGAGGGAAAGGGGCAAGTCTATTACTGTCACCCCAGTATTTGACTGGCACTTTATTTTGTTGCCAAAAGCATGAAAAGCAAAGATAATCTTGGCTGTGTTTGAACTCAGAATGTATCAAGCCAGAAGAAATGCAACCAAGCAATTTGTCCAACATGCTAAAAATTCTGCCAATAATAATAATAATAATAATAATAATAATAAAAACAGAAACAATTCCTATCATAGTAGGTGCCTTAGGTATAATAAAAAAATATTCAGACAAATACATAACAAAAATAGCAGGACTTACAAATATATATAACATACAGAAAATTGCACTACTGGGTACTGCACACATTCTACGCAAAACACTTTCAATACAGTAAACATAAGAGCACCACAGCAAACCACAGCACATACCCAAGGCGCACAGAGCTGCGCTCGGTAGTGAAGTGAAAGCACGTTATAAAAATAAAACTACTGAATAATAATAATAATAATAATAATAATAATAATAATAAAAGCCCTGGTGCAGTACCAGGCAGTGGCTCATATGGCTTCTGATCTTAATTGATTGGAAGTGTTATCATGTCCATTGTTTTGTTTTGGTATAAAAGATGGGCTACTGTAAATATTCTGCTCAATACCTCAGATTTGCTTGTCAGTTGCTTGACCATAACCAGTTGAGCATGTCCCTTGGTGGCTGATGATATGTGCATCTCTGATCATGAGTAGAAGTAGTGGGGGAGCATCATAGCCATGTGTTGAGAGGAATTCTTTGGGGTTTGAATAATTCACCTCTGGAAATATGGATGTTTCCTTAAACAACCCTTATTTAAGGACCATTTGAATGGGATGGGCTACTTGACCTGAAGAAAATTCTAACTGGGTCCCACTTGCAAGGTCATGCGTTGTTTATCTTGATATGAGATCACCATGTCGCGCACACATGGTTGTGATGCATGCGCCTGGTGTACTCTTATCAGACAGGTAGTCATGATGGGTATAGTGGGCTTCGTATATTTTACCCCAGTGTCACTTTGATGGCATTCACTACTCTCTCACTCAATAATAATAATAATTTTTGTACTATAGGCACAAGGCCTGAAATTCTGTGGGAGGGGGCTGTTTGATTATATTGACCCTGAAAGGATGAAAGGCATAGTTGACTTCAGTGGAATTTGAACTCAGTATGTAAAGTGAGATGAAATGCTGCTAAACATTTTGTCCAGCATGCTGATTCTACCAGTTTGCCACCTTAAGAATACTAATAATAATAACAATGATGATGATAATTCATCTCAAAATTTAGTTGTTTGCTGTTGTTAGCATTGCAGTTGTTTAACCCCAGGTCAGCTCTGTTTGTGATCAAAGATTATTCAACCCCATAAGATTATCCTGTCTTTTTTGTATATCCAGGATTTCATTTATCCAATGCCTCAATCCTTACTTTTTTTTTCAAAGACAACTGAGCATATTTGGGGGATGGCTGCTATTTCTAGTAGGTCAAACATTCACTGGCTCAGCGACAACACTAATTAAAGTTTGCTCTTCCCCCACACAATCAAAAATAAATAAATATGCAAAGCTGGTAAGTTCCTTTCATGTACAGCATTTCCTATAATAATCAAACAGAAGTAATTGAATGTCACTTTTTTTTTTTCTTGTTTTGTTTTAAATAATTTAGGACTTCCTGAGAATTTTCATAACAAAGACTGGAAACCTCCATCTGAAGCTCCGTGTATCATAAAACTTCTTTGTGAGAAACACAACGGACTTGTTGTGGATGCTAAGACAATTAAAGAACATCACTGGAAGCCCTATTTGAAAGAACTTTTCAGGAAACTCCCTTTGAAGCAAATGTTCAGGGAGCCTGTAAGCTGCTTGTTTTCCTTCTTTTGATTTTTCTCCAAATATCCAGTCTACGCACACTTGTATAGATACATGTTTGCACACACAGATGTTCATACAAACATGCACACCTACTCATTAACATGTCTTCATCCACACGAACACATTTACATGCACATGAACAAACACATGCATGCATATGTAATGCATTTTCTAATATGGTTATGCTTGGTGATGTTCATATTTTGCCAATGCCTCGATATATGAGTCAATTTGTTCCTGAAGATCGCTTGTAAAGCAAAAAACTCATAAAGCAGAGCAATTTCACATAGGAGCAATGAAATTTTATGCTGTCATTGTGGAGGCGCAATGGCCCAGTGGTTAGGGCAGCGATCTCGCGATCATAGGATCGTGGTTTTCATTCCCAGACTGGGCATTGTGAGTGTTTATTGAGCAAAAACACCTAAACCTCCACGAGGCTCCAGCAGGGGATGGTGGTGAACCATGCTGTACTCTTTCACCACAACTTTCTCTCACTCTTACTTCCTGTTTCTGTTGTGCCTGTAATTCAAAAGGTCAGCCTTGTCACACTGTGTCACGCTGAATATCCCCGAGAACTATGTTAAGGGTACACGTGTCTGTGGAGTGCTCAGCCATTTGCACGTTAATTTCACGAGCAGGCTGTTCTGTTGATCGGATCAACTGGAACTCTCGACATTGTAAGTGACAGAGTGCCAACAACAACAATATAAAAATTATTCTTAAAGTTTTTCCATTGTGTTTTTGTTTTCTTTTCCAGATATTAAGGGGCAACGAAAGTAACTTAGCTGGTGTGTTGGACACTGGAAACTTTGAAGCTAATTTGTAAGTTTGATTTTTATGTTTTATATGTTTTATAGATGCAAGCATATGGTTTTGGTGTCAGTACCTTTGTACAGTACCTTAAGCACTTGAGAAGGGCTGACCAAAGACATGTGAAATTTGATAGACAGAAACTGAAAGTTCATTGTGTGTGTGTGAGACGTTAAACAATGATGATATATATATATGTGTGTGTGTGTGTGTGTGTGTGTATATATATATGTATATAAATATATATATATATATATATACATACACACTCACACACACACACGTGAGTGTATATACATATATGTATGTGTTTATATATATATGATGATGGCCGACCACTCGTGACCGAGGAAGACCATTGCCGACCTTCAGGAACATTGTGCGCTCTAGGACTAACTTATATTTTGCATTTGCAGCTCCGTTGGTGGCTAATGAGCCCTGCTCTTGACAAGCATACACGACTGCAAACATTGCAGATTAAGCTTTCCCCATTCACTATACGAGCCGTGTGCTTTCGCGCAGCTCGCTTAAGTTCTTCATGCTGGATACGTGCTCTCTCAAAAGTGTCGATCCCTTCCTTAACCTGCTTCCTCCATCCGTGGCGATGACAGACATTGTTCTTCCAGTCAGTGTCCTGCATATCACAGTCCTTAAAGCGCAGACACATATATATACAGACACATGTAAGCTATGTTAATAACTAATTACAAGACCTTAGATTCAACTAACTCTCTTCTCATCTACCATACAACGGATTCACTGAACTTTGAACCTAACTAAAATGTAAGACTATTAAATTATTGAACATTTTCTTCTTCCTGTTTTTTCTTTACACTTTCTTTCTCACTATCCCCTTTTGCTTATCTTTGCTATCTTTGTTCTGATGATGTATATCAATTGCAATGAGGTAAATACATATTTACTCCAGCCTGATATATGGAAACAGCTGTAAAATTACTCTATCATACTCCCATCTTACTTAATTAATTAAATAACGGCTTTATAACACCAAAGATCCACTTCTCATTGTTATTTATTTCTCCGTTTTCTTATCGTCTTTATATACATTAAACTACGGTTTACTTTTCATTTACCCACTACTGTATACCATATAACAAGGACCATACATACATACATACAGACGTAATTACCAGGAGTGCCTCTGGATACATCTATCCCTTAGATGGTTTTCATACATCTAACATATCTTACATAATATATATATATAAAATTAAAACATTAGGGTAAAAAATTGGATATTAATTAATATCAATTTAATACCAGGGAACAAGCACATTAAAAGAATCAAGGAGATTCAGAAAAATATCTGACATCTCAAAGGATTATTGTATATGTATTTCCTTTGAGAACAATTCGGTCTTAGTAGACACATTACATGTGATCTTCTTCTAGCACATTAGAAGTCCACCTAGTGGTCTCCTTTATATATACATACATACATACATATATATATGTAAGTAAGGAGTGGCAATGGGCACAAGTGTGGGGGTAAAAGGAAAGTAAGGGTATGGGTGTGAGATGCCTTTACATGGAAGGAAAGCATTTGTATTTCTAAATATATAATTTGTTCAGTTGAAAATATATTTTGCAATACTATGGAGGATTTCTTGTTTCCAGATTTTAATTTTAAAAAAAATGACATAATTTCATCTCTTAATAACCCCCCCCCCCAAATCTTGCCTTTTTTTTCCCACTTCAAGAAAGATTGTTTCAATGTGTTTTCCACCTTTATTACAGCAAAGCAATCAACCGTGCTTATGGGGAATATGTCTTAAGAGTAGGAGATTTTGATGAAACAATATTCTTGGAAAATTACGCCACTGAAGAGATTGGAACTCCTAGAAATCAGTCGGATTTTTCCGATGGAATTCCAATGGATCGGAGTATTCACCAACATTTGGATGAAGTGAGTGTTTATAAGAATTATTTATTTTATGGGATTTGAATGACAACTTTTTGAGTGATTGAATGATTATTGATTATGACTGATGTTTCGTTAAAGCTAGAATCATTGATTCTTGCATCATTATGGAATCTATTTTTGGAAGGATACTAGAGTCATTCATTCTTGCATCATGGAATCTATTTTTGGAAGGATATCTAACATCAATCCTCAAAAAAAAAAAAGAAAAGAAAAAGCTATGTTATGAACCATTCGTTGCTGCTTAATGAAGCAATGAACGGCTGAAACCTTAAATTAGAAAACCATCTAACATGAGAATGGGTTCAGAATATGGATAATTAAAAGAATAAAATGACAAAATGAGAAAGATAATAAAAATGTAAATTCAGAAGAGAATGAGGCTAATTTAACTCTTTTGATACTAGCCTGCTGGAACAGCTCCTGATTCTATGATATAAACGCTTATTTTCAAATTATGTAAGTTAAAACCTTCTGTCTAAATTTTATCATGCTCATTTATGTTTGAAACACCAGCTTCGTAATAATGACAAAGTTATCTTGCTAAATCCTTTGTTATTTTAAGTATTAATTAAAGCAAAGGTATTGTATTTCTGTAGAAAGGTGGTAACAAGGAATGTATAAGTAACTTGTAGCAACTTTATGACTGGAAGTTGGCATTGGAACAACATTGTTTGGAAAGAGGATGGTGTAATGATTCTGCATGTTATAGTAAACTTAATGGCATAGAACATCAGACTGCTAGATTCGCATTGGAAATTTTCCCAAGGGTGACTACTGTATGAAAAACCAGTTAAGTGATAGGCTTAGTACTTAAGGTATGGGTTTGTGCCAAGGTAGGATACCACTTGTGTCTCTCTTTCTCAGGAGACAAGCTGAGAGCAAGTCACTACACCTAGTATTTGTTGATCTGGAGATGAGATCTGACAGGGTACTGTGCTCTGTAGTTTGGTGGTTGCTTTTCAGTAGGTCAATGAGTTCAGCGAGAAATTTAGAATGCAAGTAGGTTCCCTCTTGACCCTCTCCAGTTTATTACAGTTTCCCAGGCCTTATGAAAGTGTTTAAAGACCAGCTGACTATAGGATCTTCTGTATACTAATGACCAACACTTCATGACTGATTCTGTTGAAGAATTAAAGAAATACCAAATGTGGAGGCAAAGCTTAGAATAAACAGGCCTTAAATGAGAAATGTTTAGTTAGGAAGAAGGATTACTGTCATCTGAAGAATGACCATGCTCAGTATGTGTAAACAGAATAGTTATGGATTCCATACAGTTTACCTACTGTACAACCAATGGTACACAAGAGGTGCAGAAAGGACTTTCTATTTAGTGAATGCACAGGAGTAGTTAGCAGTAAGAGGTCCAATGATCTTAGGACACTGAATTTCACAAACGAGATGGTAAAGGATAGTAGCAAGTAGTGAAATCCTATGAAGGAAAAGAACTGTTCAATCCATGCAAGAGTGGAAAAATGAGTGTGAGAAAATGATTAGGATAATTAGCATGTAATTTGAGGCTGACTTTGGTTGCTATTTCTGGTGGTTGAGCAGCCATGTAGAGGCTCTCTTATTGGTTTCCTATTAAGCAGGTTGTTGGATTATGTTCAAGTGCCCTTACTGACTGATGAACGATAGGGTTTTGCTTACTTAGCCTTGGGTTTATCATGATTGCGCAAGCCTATGATCAAAAGCATTCTAGCCTTGACTGTCCCCCCTTTTTTTTTTTTTTGAGGTTTCTAGGATATGATTTGAGATTTAGCTGCTATTCTAGCAAGTTGATTGACTGTGTAAAACAGTGGTTCTCAATCCACATAAGATTTGTTTTATTAAAATTTATGTGCAATAAATTGCATATACTTCTTCAATACACCAAATATCTTGACAATTTTTTTTAATGCTATTCTTAAAAATATTAAGTTCCAAAAATATAATGGGATTTTTTAAAAGATTGAATGGCTAAGAGGGTCCACCCAAGTAAAATAAGAATCAAAGGTCCATAGGTACAAAATGGTCAAAAAACACTGGTGTAGAAGCTCCCTTATTTTATGCAGGATAAATGTTATTTGTCAATGATTGTATTATTAGCTCATTGGCTAAACTGGTTTTGATTTGATATTTCATCTTATTTATTATCATTTCCATTTACTGTTCTTTCTTGTTAAATCCATTATTTTTTCTTCTGCAGACACGAAGTCTTGCACCACCAACCCCTTTGACAGGACGGCGCTATCTGAAAGAGAAAGATCCCAACATCACACCTATATCAACTGCTACTCAGAGTGTTAGTCGGTTGCAAGCTCTGTTGTCTGGCCGGAAGACCTCACCAAGTGATGGCCTTATAGCAATATTTGAGTAGGTTTGATTCCTTTCTTTCCCTTACTCTTGATAATTAATGATTTGCATAAAAAAAAAACACAAAGGAAAAGTGACTGGAGACAGATATTAAATAATGTGATCATCATCATCATCGTTTAACGTCCGCTTTCCATGCTAGCATGGGTTGGACGATTTGACTGAGGACTGGTGAAACCAGATGGCTACACCAGGCTCCAATCTGATTTGGCAGAGTTTCTACAACTGGATGCCCTTCCTAACGCCAACCACTCCGAGAGTGTAGTGGGTGCTTTTACGTGCCACCGGCACGAAGGCCAGTCAGGAGGTACTGGCAATGGCCACACTCGAAATGGTGTATTTTACGTGCCACCTGCACAGGAGCCAGTCCAGCGGTACTGGCAACGAACTCGCTCAAATGTCTTTTCACATGCCACTGGCACAAGTGCCGGGAAGGCGACGTTGGTAATGATCATGCTCAAATGGTGCTATTTACGTGCCACCGGCATGGAAGCCAGACAACTGGTGCTCTGGCAATGATCACGCTTGGATGGTGCTCTGATAGACATTTTTTATGTGTTTATATTTTATACAATTCAGTGTATGTAAACAAAATATACATAAGTTCACTTTCTATAGTTTTTACCATTATTTTAATTCTCTTGTCAACCAAAAGGTATTATTTCTGAAATATTTTGAATTTAGTAGTTCTTCGTGTAACAGTTGTATAAGTACAGGTAGGGCTGTGTAGTAAAAAGTTTGCTTCTCAACCACATGGTTCCGGGTTCAGTCCCAATGTTTGACAGTTTATTTTAAAACATTTAAAAAATCTTATGTGACTCAATTGTGAGTGAAATATCTGACAATATCTTGCATCATTCAAAAAGTTAATTGTATTTAATCTTTGAGTTTTAAATTTTGAAATCTTCAATTATTTTTTTTTCCTTGTTTCAACCACAACAAAAAAAAAAATGGGTCTTCTTTTATTAATTCTTACTGTTTTCTTTTCTCTTCCTTTAAAATATTTTCAGGGAGTGTTCTAG
>NC_068984.1:115466979-115475780 GCF_001194135.2 Octopus bimaculoides | reverse complement strand
CCTAATGTTATCTTTTGGTCTTTTACAGCCTTCCGACCATCCTGGAGCACACAGTGACTTTGCACGTAACCGTTTGCAGTTAGCAGAAAGTCTGTATTTTAAAACTCTAGAAAGTATTGCTGTGGACGAGAAGAAGAGGTTTTCAGTTAAAGATGGCAACAAAGATCTCACAGTAATTCTGTTATTTTTTTAATAATTTTGTAAAATGTTTCTATTTGGTTTCTTATTTTTGGTCTGAATATTTTCGTTATTTTTTCCTTTTTTTTCTTGTGTTTGGTTTGTTTCTGAAAGATTTCAAAATATTGAAATTAATCAAATTCTTTTAAAGAATAATTTGTGCATGTCTGCATGCATGCATGCATATGTGCTTAGCTGTGTGTTTGTATGTGAGTGTGTTTCTGTGTGTATGTATATGTTTATATATGAATGTGGGCATGTTTGAAGTGTGTGGTTGGTTTAGCTAGTTGATATTTTTAATTACAAATGTATTATTTTGTCTGAAAAAGGGAACTAACACCCATAAAGTTAAAGGGGTTATGAGCAAAGCTAGAGTGCAAATGATATTGTCCATAAGAAGAAGTTGCAGGAGAACAAATTGTTACTCTTTCAATACCAAATCCCTTGTAACCACTCCGGATTCTATGATACAAAGATTCTGTTTTAAAGCAATCAAGATTAAAAGTTTTATTAAAATTTCATATTAATTTGTGCTCCAAACACTCTTTTACTTCAGAAATCGGACATATCCACTCAAATTTTCATTACTCTTAATGACAGAAAATAGTTTCATATACCAATTTACCTTTTGTTGAGGAATGTCATGTTTGAAGTTATATTTTGTCAAAATACATCAAGTTTATTGAGGCAGCATGACTTGCAGAAAGTACCAATACTATTTTTGGTAGATATTTAACATCATTACTGGAATAACCATGAAATTTAGTTATGCAGTTAAAGGGTTAATAACAACTAACTTATGTAATTAAATTCTTCATTATTTTCAAAATTAATTGAAACAAAAGCTCTTGTTTTTCAAACGAAATATGGTAACAAAAGGGTTTAAAAGCTGTAGTTAACTCCTCCTGTGGGTTTGGAGAAGTCATTTGAATGTTCTGCTTCATCTCACTTCACCAGCCATTGAGTTCTTTGCATTTGAACTGCAGTCTCAGGTGCTGGTCATAGGTTTGTATGCGATGGCTGGTGTGTGCAATAGCACTCTATTCCACATCATTTGTTTATTACCTCCACCACCATCACCACAACCACCAATTAAATGCAGAATGGGCCAATAGTCATGATGCATGTCTGATGCATATTGCAATCTGTGGTATAATTTGATGGCTTCAGCTGGTGCACTGTTCTCAAGCTACTGCTATCTAGCACCATCGGATGATCTCTACTCAACCACTACACAACTGCTACTTGACTGCTACTCAACAGCTACTTGACTGCTACTCAACCCTACCACGGCCAGACTATCTCTATTTATATGTCTTGGGAAGTCCTACTTCTTTGCCTGGGGGCGTCGACACAACATGCACCAATCGCACTTTTACACTTTGTGACTTTTGGGTAATCTTGTAATTTGCCTTAGTGTAATCAAAAACTTCTAGCATTGCTTCTAATATGTTTATTGATGCAACATTGATAATGAGAATTTTGGCAAGTGGGGTGGAGAACTGCTTTTTTTTTTTTCATTATTTAGTTTTATTTTTTGCTTGTTTTGTTGCAGTGCCGAGTTGTTGAAAACTTCTGATTTCTTCTGTTTCATTTTATTTCATTGCTTCTTTTTGTTTTGTCTTTTTTGCTTCGTTTTTTTTAATTTTAATTTATTTATTTTTTTTAAATATGTTTTAGGTTGTTCTGGAACACGATATTTTTCAAAGATCACTATTTGCTTGTTGTCTTGAAATTGTGATATTTTCTTATAATTCTCAAAGGTAAGTTTTGCGGGCTTTAGAAGTCTCACTTGCTTTCATCATTACCGCTGTCATTGTTATAATTACATTGTCTTCTGTTCTGCTCTTTTAGAAAGGTTACATTTTCCCTCATTGGTAGTCGTACTCATTTCCAGTATCACTTTTGATTAATTATCACAGTTATTGATTATAAATACTACTGCCTCCTACTGTAGAATTCACGAACCAATGTAGTAGCATGGCCTTCAAGAAATAGCAGTTGAATCTTGCCCTTTCATCTTAGGAAAAAACGACATTTGATATATTCTAGGAGATACTATGTCTGGATAAAATAGGATGCTTGCGGCTTTAGCATCTTTTGATCATGGGCCTGCTTGATCAGGACTGACTTGTTGCTAAATAGCAACTTGTTGCTAGAATTTTAGTCTTGTTGCTAAATAGCAACTTGTTGCTAGTATTTTAGACTTGCTACTAAATAGCAACTTGTTGCTAGAATTTTAAACTTGTTACTAAATAGCAACTCGTTGCTAGAATTTTAGACTTGTTACTAAATAGCAACTTATTGCTAGAATTTTAGACTTGTTACTAAATAGCAACTTGTTGCTAGAATTTTAGACTTGTTACTAAATAGCAACAAGTCTA
Source organism: Octopus bimaculoides (assembly GCF_001194135.2). NCBI lineage: Eukaryota > Metazoa > Mollusca > Cephalopoda > Octopoda > Octopodidae > Octopus > Octopus bimaculoides. The sequence continues at coordinate 115,473,219 of NC_068984.1, read as the reverse complement.
GAATTCACTCTTACCAAGGACTACATTATGAAATGTGTCCTTCAGACTCTATACTGTGATTTTGAGGGAAATTTTGGCTGCTATTATTTGCAGGTTGAATGACCACATACAGGTTCTTTCATTGGCTCATTGTCATCGTCCTATGTTATGTATTTTATTTTATTTTACCTTTCATTTCAATGTTTGCATGAAGTATATGAATCTTTGCTACACTTGTCACCAGAACATCATCTTTACAGAGGTGTGGTGTTACCTATCAGGCACTGTTATTGGTTACTGTAGTGTGACTGAAGTGAAAGTGTTATATATAGATAAAATCAATTTTGAATGCTATTCTTTTAATTTCTGTTTTGCTCTCTATGCTCTGATTTTTCTCTAATTCTTCCTTCTCACTACCATCTTAATCATTTTCTTTTTTCAAAATATTACTTGATGTTTTTTTCAAATATTCAAAAAGTATTTGTACCACATAAAAATAAAACTCTTAAGTTATATGTCACTGGCTTCATATAACTTTAGCTGTGCTAACTTTGCTTTAACTGTTATAGATTTTTGTAGCATGATGCTTCATGATAATCAACAACTATCTATTTCAGACTTACCGTGGAGGCGCAATGGCCCAGTGGTTAGGGCAGCGGACTCGCGGTCATAAGATCGCTGTTTCGATTCCCAGACCGGGTGTTGTGAGTGTTTATTGAGCGAAAACACCTAAAGCTCCACGAGGCTCCGGCAGGGGATGGTGTTGAACCCTGCTGTACTCTTCCACCACAACTTTCTCTCACTCTTACTTCCTGTTTCTGTTGTGCCTGTAATTCAAAGGGTCAGCCTTGTCACACTGTGTCACGCTGAATATCCCCGAGAACTACATTAAGGGTACACGTGTCTGTGGAGTGCTCAACCACTTGCATGTTAATTTCACGAGCAGGCTGTTCTGTTGATCGGATCAATTGGAACCCTCGACGTCGTAAGCGACGGAGTGCCAACAACAACATTACAGACTTACCATTTTCTTAAACCCTTTCCAATTATATCCTAAATTTCTATTCTAACTATACTGAAACTAATCTCAATATTTGTTTTCTTCTGTTCATTTTTGGATAGATTCTCGCTATCCCACTCATAGTTTGCTTTTATTAAGCAATCTTAAATAATTCCATGCATCTACCTTTTTATTGTTACTGAGGAGAATTATGTTAGTAACATCCTGCTTGCATGAACTCACTACCTTTCAATCTGGAACTCTCCATTCCACTCACCCTCATGGTGCAGAACATTAGTAATCTCCCTCCTTTCAGCTTCTTGCCTGGTTGAATGTACTTAAGTTATTTAATCTTGTCTAACTTTCTGATATCCTTCCTGATTACTACATTTCTTTTCATTTCTGTTGTATTTCCTTATAGCCTTAGTCACTGCACTATTCCAATACTGCGATACTTGGTTGGGGCCTTGGTCCATTCTCAGACTGTTTAATGACTTGCTGTTGCTTGAACCCGGAGTACACCTAGTTGTCTATTAAGTACTCACTTTCTAAAAAGACATGTCATCAAATGTTGATTGGAAGTTACATCAAATTGTGGAATCACTTAACATTCTGTTTCTACATGTCATTTATTTTCTTATTTTTCTTGTCATTATTTGGAAGCTGATAATCACTAATCTCTCTTAAAGGAATCATTCCTCACCAGTAAGAGATTTTCTATTCCCAATCATCTATTTGCTTTTCATGGTAAAAGTTGAGACTGTTGGTGGTCATCATCATCATCATCGTTTAACGTCTGCTTTCCATGCTAGCATGGGTTGGACGATTTGACTGAGGACTGGTGAAACCAGATGGTTACGCCAGGCTCCAATCTGATTTGGCAGAGTTTCTACAGCTGGATGCCCTTCCTAATGCCAACCACTCAGAGAGTGTAGTGGGTGCTTTTACGTGTCACCCGCACGAAGGCCAGTCAGGCGGTACTGGCAACGGCCATGCTCAAAATGGTGTATTTTATGTGCCACTTGCACAAGAGCCAGTCCAGGAGCACTGGCAACGATCTCGCTCAAAAATCCTTGAGAATACTTTGTTGATAGCCAAAAAATTTTTCGCATTTGATTTACACACCTTTTTAGCATAACAAGTTAGTACTGTTAATGCAATTGTTTTTACAAAGCAATAATTTAGTGCACTGCAGAATTATTAGGCCAGCCTATTTTTTTATAATAAAGTTTTGGTTTTATCTGCTCTTTTGACAGTCACTAAACTTGTCTGATTCTTCATTGGTTAGGATGGTCGACCACACTCTGTAAAGTGCCTGTAGTTAGTTGTATGATACCAACTCAGAATTTCTATTCTAAATACCAACTTAACAACAACAGTTTTACTAAGTTCTTCATTATTCTCAGAATTAATTGAAGCAAAAGCTGTGTATTTCAGCAGAAATATGGTAACAAAAGGGTTAAATAAGTGACGAAAAAATGCAATATGGTTTATGTTTTAAAGATGAAATAACCATTCTGTTACTGACATACAACTTTATGAAAAGGATTTTCTTGTCTGAGCTAAATTGATGGAGAATCAGATGCAGTAATTCTCTCCTTGACTCATGTTATGAGTACAAATAATCATACAGGTTATGAATATAAATTAGGTTGCCTCGCACCTGGTCAACCCCAATGAAACAGTTTTATAATTAAATGCATTTCAAATGTGGCCACCTTGTTTTATTGTTAGTATTATCTGTTTCCTGATCTTACACAAGACAGTACTATGTTACTTGGGGGGAGAGTTTGCTGTTATTTTGAGTAATCAAGCAACAAAATAGAAACTCCTTCATTCAAAGTTATCAAAACTTTCGTTCATGTTTTGTAGATTTTATCAGAAACTAAAGAAATGTTATCTTGGGTTTTTTGCATGAAGGGAGATAATCTGTCTGTCTTAAGTCCCACAAAACACTTATATACTGATTGTCTGTCTGTCTCTCTGTCTCTGTCTCTCCCTCTCCCTCTCCCCCCCTCTCTCAATAATAAAGGTGGCTTATTTGCAATTTACAACCAAAAGGCAGTAGTATGAAAGTGACTAAGGGTACTAATTAGCTCCAGCATTGCTAGAAATAAGAGTCAAAACTACTTTTAGCCATGGGAACATACTTATCCTATGACGGACAAGGGAGGCAAGCTCCCTATAGCATCTAAGACACAGCCAAATACACACACACACACACACGTGCTAATATCAAACAATGAGAATGAGCACTCAACATTGCATTGACAGATAAATAAAAATTTAAAAAATGGTTTGTATGATAGTGTATAGAGGAATATATTATTTAAAAGAGTTCCAACTCTGTTTTTTTATGTTTTATTTATATTATAAAATTAATGTGGGATATAGAATACGGAATATATAATATAAATAGTAATATGAAATGAAGTATTGAATGTCTTATTGAATATATGAAATATTAAGTATTAAATGCCAAGGGTGTATAACTTGATAGCATGTATATGCTTGTGGTAATTAAGGCCACACTTGGCTGGTACTTGAGTTAGCATAGTAGACTGGAACAATGTGAAATGAAGTGCCTTGCTCCACAACACAACAATATCACCCAGTCCAGGAATTGAACCCACAGCCTTATTATCATGCATCCAACACCCTAACCACATGGCCACATTATATATGTATATATAACATTCTAGTTCAAAGTAGCCTCAATCTTTTGGATTCTGGCTATCATTTATTTACATGCATCTTTGAAATCTTGAAAATACTGAAGTTAGTATGTTTGTATTGTGTCTTAGGACATTCCCATGGATTGCTGAAATCTTTGAGTTGAGTCCTTGTCATTTCTATCGAGTAATTGAAATGGTAATTAGGGCTGAAGAAGGACTTTCTCGTGATGTGGTGAAGCATTTGAATCTCGTAAGTATCCTTGTCGACTGTGTTTACTCTGTTTCTTTTTCTTTGCTGTAGTAGTTTCTTCACTGTTATATCCTTGCATTTAACCCTTTCGTGTTCAGAATACTCTGTTAAATGTAATACTTTTTCACTCAAATTGTTTTGAATTAATCATGCATTATCTTATAGCTTTGAGGTTTCAATAATGTGATTCATTCTTTTCAGAATGACAATGTAGGTTAGGTGTGAGAGGCTAGATATCGCCAGTTTAAATATAAAACATGTAAAATATTTGGGCCAGATATGGCCGGTTTAAACACTAAACGGTTAATGTATTAACACAAACTTATTTTCGTTTTATGTTTAAACTTCATGAAACTTCAATAGGTTATTCTAGTAGTTTCCCTTACTTTTTTTTAAATGTTAAAAAATACTTGGACAATTGAAATTGTTTGGAATTATGGACTTCACACAAGAAAAGTAATTAAGGTGATTGTTTCATTCTGCAGATTAATGGATTAAGATGATGGATAAGAAACTTCCTTTTTAATTAAATTATTTCTGTGATAAAGTATATTTTGTGTTATCTCACCTTTTTGCTGTAAATTTTCTTTTTTTTCTTTTTTTTTTCAATTTTTCAGATTGAGGAATCTATTTTGGAAAGTTATGCTTGGAAAAGCACATCTCCTCTTTGGGATGCTATTCGAGAGCAGGAAAGCATACCAACTTGTGAAGAGGTAACTTACTTTCTTCTCATAAAGAAAACCAGATTCCTCTTTTTGGTTACCTGTCTGTCTTTCTCTCTCCCTCTCTCTCACACAAAGAATAAAGACTATGCAGATGAAAACTGGTGTTTACTGTTTATAGTCTTTGTAGATTTTTATACAGATGCTGGTGTATGGCAGGAGCCAAAAACACTCCCTCACTTGTGGATGAAATTTCACTGCTATCAATTTTGTGATCACCCACAGATGGAGTTTCTAAAACTCATACATTTTGGCTTTTAAGACCAAAACAGTAATTTAATTTGCATACTTATAAAATTGTAAAGTTAAGGATTATTTTTCCCCATCTTCACATAAATACACTTTCACATGCAATTTCAATTCATCTTTGCTGCTGAAATAGTCTTTCAACACTGTATTTATGATGTTTAATTTGGTGTCATTGATTTTATTCTTCTTTACTGGCATCAACTTTTGTCTCATTCTCTTGAGTTTTATAAAATTAGCATCAGCGAAAGAAATCTTAATATTTTAATGTCATAAGAATAGTGTTTTTGGTAATTATAGTAGTTTTTTTGTTTGAAACCTTGAGTATTCAGATTACTCTATTAGATGTAATGCTTATTTAATCATACTGTTTGCAATTAATCATTCATTATCTTGTAGCTTAGAGATTTTGAATATGTGATTGCTTATTTTTAGAATGACTTTGTAAGATAGGTGTGAGGGGCTGGATCAGGCTGGCTTGAACATAAAACATATAAAATATCTGGGCTGGAAATGACCAGTTGAAATGCTACTGGGTTAATTTTAATTTTTTTTATGTATGGGGCTATAATAGAAGACACTTGCCGAAGGGGCCTTGCAGTAGGACTGAACCTGAAACCACATAGTTGGAAACAAGCTTTATAACCACATAGCTGTGTGTATGCCAATTCTGATTATTTTTGAAATTAATTGAAATATGATGTTTATTATTTATGGTTTCTCCTTTGCAGGTATCTCTACCTTCTCAGCTTGAAACAATGACTGCTTCTCCTCCACTTCACCCTGGTATCCGGAGGTTAGTTGATGAAGGGAAAAGTACTTGTGAGTAAAAATATATATACTTATTACAATTGCTGCTACTTCTATCATTATAAATAACCAATTATTATTATTATTATAGGAAGCTGGCAGAATCGTTAGCACACTAGACAAAATGCTTAGTGGCATTTTGTCTGTTTTTAATTCTGCCATGGTTGACTTAGCCTTTCATCCTTTTGTGGTACTAGTTGAGCACTGCGATTGATGTAATTGGCTTAGCCTCTCTCTTGAACTTACTGGCCTTGTGCCAAAATTTGAAGCCATTATCATTATTATCATCATCATTGTTTAACGTCCGCTTTCCATGTTAGCATGGGTTGGACGATTTGACTGAGGACTGATGAAACTGGATGGCTACACCAGGCTCCAATCTGATTTGGCAGAGTTTCTACAGCTGGATGCCCTTCCTAACGCCAACCACTCTGAGAGTGTAGTGGGTGCTTTTATGTGCCACCTACACAAAGGCCAGTCAGGCGGTACTGGCAACGGCCACGCTCAAAATGGTGTATTTTATGTGCCACCCGCACTAGAGCCAGTCCAGGGGCACTG
>NC_068984.1:115454680-115466864 GCF_001194135.2 Octopus bimaculoides | reverse complement strand
GTCCAATGAAGGAGACGACGTTGGCGTGGGTGCCAGTTGTTAAATTTAACTCGATTTCGATTTCACTTGCCTCAACAGGTCTTCGCAAGTGGAGTTTAGTGTCCAATGAAGGAAGGAAGGTATGCATAAGTGGACTGGCTGAGGCCTTAGATTTAGGTCTCACTTGGCTTGCCGGGTCTACTCATGCACAGCATATTTCCAATTGGCAGAGTTTCTACAGCTGGATGCCCTTCCTAACGCCAACCACTCAGAGAGTGTAGTGGTTGTATATATATGTATGTATTTATGTACATGTGTGTGTGTTTATGTGTGCCTTTGTTTGGATATGTGATGATTGTTAAATGAGCATCACAGCCATACAGATATTGTTCTTTCCCTGTCTTCCAGGGCAGAAATATTCCCTATTTTGGAAGCAGGTGAGGAGTGGTGACAAAAAAGGGTGTCTAACTGATCATAGAAAATCTGCCTCAACAAATTCTGTCTGACCCATGCCAGCATGAAAAGGTGGACATTAAAACAATGTTATTTTATTTTTTTTTTTTGTTCCTGCACCAGATTATCAGCAATCACCAAGTACTTCCATAAGTGGACGGTTTGGTTCACCTAACCCTGGAACTGCCCGCAGGAAACTTTTCAGCACGGAAACATCATCAACGGCACAAGTAACAAATGTGTTGACGGAGAATGTGTCATCGGGTACTGAGGCACAGCAAATAACAGTAGGTGCCACTGGTACAAATACTGACCTGACAAATGCCTCTGTTAATGCTATTGTAGCCAGTAACAATGAGAATGCTGCCCCATCTTCGCAAACTCGTATAATTACTTTACAACATGGTCAACAGGTAATTACATTTTTGTTTCTCTTTCTTTGTATTACATCAGTTAACCTTTTTGATACTAACTCACCTGAGACTGTTCCTTGATATATGATACAAACTCCCTGTTTTGTGGCTGTATGGTAAGAAGCTTGCTTTCCAACCACATGGTTGTGGGTTCAATCCCACAGCATTGCATCTTGGGCAAGTGTCTTGTGTTATAGCCTCAGACTGACCAAAGCCTTGTGAGTGGATTTGGTAGATGGAAACTGAATGAAGCCTGTCGTATATATATGTGTGTGTGTGTGTGTTTCAAGTGAGGGTGTTTTAGTATATAAATATAGGCGTATGTATGGATTGGTGCGCTTACGTGAGCGAGGGTGTTTTAGTATATAAATATAGGTGAATGTACGGATTGGTGCGTTTACGTGAACACTATAGACTTCTCTACTCCCTTACTTTTACCTCCTCCCCTTACTTAGCGGTCTATAGCTCTTTTGTCTTAATAATGGTCAGCCACACAGTAATTTTCCTTTGTTTAACGGTCATTTTTCACAGGAATTTTCAATTGCTGGATAACTGAAGAGATGTTGGCGTGGGTCCCCACCCCGGCATCCGAAACTCGGAGTTTTACCATGGCTACCTAATAAGTGTCACATATTTTTACAGATAAATTCCTCTATTTACATAATATTGAGGTCTCTTTCTTTCTTTTGTTGTCCTTCCTATTAATATATATATATATATGTGTGTGTGTGTGTGTGTGTGTGTTCCCCCACCATTGCTTAGCAACTGGTGTTGGTGTGTTTATGTCTGTAATGTAGTTGTTTGGCAAACAAGACTGATAGAATAAGTACCAGGTTTAAAAAAAAAAAAATACTGGTGTTGATACATTTAACTAAAAATTCTTTAATGCAATGCCCCAACCTAAACACAGCCTAATGACTGAAACATTAAAATTTCATGCTAATACCAGCTTAATGGTGACAAAGTTTTTATGCTAAGCTCTTCATTATTTTCAAAATTAACTGAAAGAAAGGTAGTATATTTCAGCAGAAATATGGCAAGAAAGGATTTAAAGGGCCAAGGTTGGGGTTGCAGGAATGGTACATTGCTAAACTAACCAAGTTCAAATTTGACCAGGAACAGTCTATTTTATGCTTGAGTACCTATGAGATCTATAAATAAGTAGGTGAGGGGTGGTGACAGGAAAGGCGTCTGATCATAGAAAATCATTGACATAACACCAATGGAAGAAATTATGATTACATCATGTTTATCTAGGTTAAGACAGATATATCTCAGAGGGAATGATTCAAAGTGAAGCTTAACGATGGAAGTAAGTATTGCTTAGTAATAGAAGGGTGAGTAGATATATCTGGGAGGGCGTGTTTCAAAGGAAGGCTTCGTGATAGAAGGGTAAATGGATATATCTGGGAAGGTGTGTTTCAAAATAAGACTGTAAGACTTTGTGATAGAAGGGTAAGATACATATATATATGAGAGGGTGTTTTTCAAAGTAAAGCTTAGTGATGGAAGTAAAAAACTCCAATTAGTTGATGGGCCAATTAATTGAACATTTGTTGATGACATTCCAGAAGACTAATCACACCTGTTGTGTTGCTGGTTTCAGTTTTGTACTTTTTGTGTGATATATGGTGTTTTTAATGTATTTAGAACAGTGAGTTACTGAGTTTTGGAAAAGTAAACTTGTTGATTTTGTTGTAATATGCAAACAACTGCTGCCAGAAAATTGAGTAATCTATAGTGAAAAGGACATATCTAACTGTCAAACAGACATTTCAAAATTTCATGGAAATATCAATAAATATTTATGGAATCTTTATTGTACAAGAAACTCAGAGTAAAATTTGTAAACCTGGTAAACAAGAATATCTATGAAATATGAAAATCGTACTAAGATAATTTCTTTAAAATAGTGTATCTAAGAACAACTAAGTTCTAAGTCATACTATGGAAGATATATTACAACTGTAAGAGCCAATGTGTGTTTGTGTTTATTGGATATATTGATTCTCCTGGGATACAACAAAATATGTTTCAACATGAGTTTACATCAAGATTCTTGCAAACCAAATACAAAGATGAAATAGTTTTTTTTTGTGTTGTTTTATGTGAATTGTTTTAGACTTTTCTCTTAAATTAGTCCATTTCTTTACGCTTTTGTCTATATAACTTTGATGAGCAGAGTGATAAATGAGATTGTCAAATAACTAAACACTAATTATAATTAGCACATCCAGCCTAAATTGGATATGTTGTTTAGAATGCCTTAAACTGTCGTATATGTCCATCTCATGTTGATGATACATGCTATACAGCATTCTAAACAAAATATCTGATTTAGGTTGAATGTACTGATTATTATTTGTTACAAATATTATTGCTCCTGTTGCTAATAGCTAATTTAAATACCGTTTCTGATTTTTAAAACAGGTGGTGATAGTACAGCCAATTGTTTCTAATACTACCTCTGTCAGTGTGCCTTCCAATACAGTTGTGACACCCTCACAACAACAACCACAACAGCCACAACAACAGCAGCAATTACAGCAGCCACAGAAACAGAAGCCCACTGCAAAACCCAAACGTACAGGATCTCTTGCCCTTTTCTTTAGGAAGGTCAGTTTTCACCTTGTCTTCATTTGTACGTCTGTTTGCTTTGTATGTCTGTCTTCTTTAATCCTTTAGCATTTAATCCAGTCATATCTGGTCCAAATATTCTACCCATGTTATGTTCAAACAGACCATATTTGGTCTCATTCTTACCCTACACTGCCATTCTAAAAATAAACAATCTCATCATTGAAATCTCAAATCTATGAGATAATGCCAAATCATACTGGATCCAGGTGCAGCTCTTCAACTTGCCAGCTCCTGTCAGACTGTCCAACCCATCCCAGCATGGAAAATGGACATTAAAGGATGATGATGATGATGATAACCCTATTGATTCTCACTGTATTTTATCATATTGTCACATAGACTCTCATTCCACTTTGTCATGTAACTCCCCATTCTGCTTTACCATGAACTATATAGCTTCCCATTGTATTTTATCATACAACTTCCATTATCAATATCTATAAAACATTTAATATAATTTTCCCATTTCATTTTGTCTTATAGCTCCCCATTGTATTTATACAGTATCTCATTGTGCTTTATGCCATGTAATTTCTCGATATGTTTTCTGTCATGTAACTTATTGTACATTATCATACAGCTTGCTTATTCTGTTTTAAGCTTGTATAAGCACTTTATTGTGTTTCAACACATATCTTCTTGTTTATTTTTAGGTATATCATCTTGCTGGTGTACGTCTAAGGGACCTTTGTGAAAAGTTAAAAGTGAATGAAGAAGAACTACAAAGAAAAATGTGGACATGCCTTGAGCATTGTCTTGTAAATGAGATCAGTTTAATGAAGGATAGGCATTTGGATCAAATCATTATGTGTTCAATGTATGTCATTGCTAAGGTAAGGATTCCTTTACAATCTGAATAATTTATATTATTGCTGCTAGCTACACTTTGGTGAATGGTGGCTAATATGTCAGCTTGTTTGCAAACATTGGACCTTATTTTCTTGTGTTGGCTTTCAACTTGTTAAGCAGCAATCATCATCATCATCATCCTCATCATCGTTTAACGTCCGCTTTCCATGCTAGCATGGGTTGGACGATTTGACTGAGGACTGGTGAAACCAGATGGCTACACCAGGCTCCAATCTGATTTGGCAGAGTTTCTACAGCTGGATGCCCTTCCTAACGCCAACCACTCCGAGAGTGTAGTGGGTGCTTTTATGTGCCACCAGCACGAAGGCCAGTCAGGAGGTACTGGCAATGGCCACGGTCAAAATGGTGTATTTTACGTGCCACCTGCACAGGAGCCAGTCCTGCGGCACTGGCAATGATCTCGCTCAGATGTCTTTACATGTGCCTAAGGTTATAATTCAGAAAAGACTTACTTTTAATGCATACTGATTAGAAGCTTGTACTGTTATCTTGTGAGTTAGTGATAGGCCCTATATTTAGTTGCTTGACTCTTTAACTCTTTTGTTAACGCTATTTCTGTTAAAATGCATGGTGTTTCTTTTATTTACTTTCACGCACTGTTTTAATTTGACTTTGTTATTCTGTTCTAGGTAGCGACAGATCCACCGCAAACATTCCAGAATATCATGAGATGTTATCGCCTGCAACCTCAAGCTCAATCTCATGTATGTGAAATCTTAGTTTTTCTTGATTTACTATAAATTCATAGAGGTGGTGCAATAGGTGCAGAAATAAATATCAGAAAGATATTTGATTAAATATGTCCAATGATGCTATTCATGGCCCAGTAATGTGTTTTACACATGTATTGTCTATAAGGAGAAATTGTCTTCCAAAACAGTTTCAGCAGCAAAGGTCTTTCCACGTTTGTGTGTATACAAACGTTTTAAATAGGGTACACATAGTTCTTATTTCAGTGGGACAACAATTCTACATCCCCTTCCTTTATTTTGGGGGATATGAATCACTATGTGGTGAACAGCTGACAAGAAACAGTAACCAAAATCTCTTTTTTTGCATCCTACTTTCTTAAAGAAAAGGAAGTATGCATTAGAGAGTTTAATCTTAGATACACTATTCCTGAAGAGAAAAAAAAACAAGATAGTCATAATTGGAATGTCTTTGATCACAAGTCTACTCAACCAGGGCTGACCTGGATTTAAACAATAACAACAGAAAGTGTTGCATATCTGCACCAGATTGTCTGGAAATGACTTGTGATGGACTAGCAACCTATCCAGAAGTGTTTAATTTTGTCTTTACCTACTACCATAAAACTAGACACGTATAGCAGTTCGTTGAGGCTGTCAAATGAATTCCCATAATTGCATAAATATCTCTACCTTGTGCATAAAGGAAAAGATATATTATTATATTGCACATTTACAAATTTGTTACCCAATTTAATGAATGCAGGCATGGTTGAATGATTTAATGAGCTTTCATGGTCGATGCCAGTGTTTGATACTGTGGGAAAGGGTTTTCTAACATAGCAATGAGTAGATTAAAATCCTGTGAATGTAATTGAATAAATGAAAACTTGTGCCAGCCAAGTGTTCTCTCTCTTTCCAGTTGTGACATCCTGGATGTCTTACTGAGTCAAAGATGACAAGGCTGAGACTGTCTGTGATTGTTCATGACTAAATGGGCTCTTAAAGCAATTGCTAAAAACATAGTATGCGTTATTTAGTCATATTTGCACATCTTGCAAATAATGGCTATGGTTTACCTTATGATACAATCAGTGAGTAATTCCATCTATTGAACATTTGAGGCACTCATTGTTGTAACCAGTATAGGATCCATACAGCTTATTTCATACTTTGTGACATACAAGTCAAATTTTGCTGATCAAAATTTACAGCCAAAAAAAAAGGTACATTGACCAATACACCAATATGACTTCCAAGGATTAAAAATTCCATGTAATATGCAGCAAGATTTGGGGAAATAGAGACGGTGTTTGAATGTTTACACAACATAATATTTTGACACCTAGGCTAGAAAATACGGCAGATTTAATTTGTGGTGGTGGGGGGATATTCAATTTGAGTTTTGTTTATTTCTCTCCTATGGATGGGTTTTTTTTTTAATGTTTTCTTCCATATATTTTAAAGCTGTCAACTTTATTTCTTAACAAGTTTCAATTTTCCCCCCTTCATTTTCAGGTTTATAGAAATGTACTGCTTTCCACTCGAAGGCGACGAACATCAGGGAGTAGTGACAGCAGCAGGAATGGAACAAGTGGTTCTTCTTCCCCTGTTACCACCGAAAGGGAAGATTCTAAGGAGAAGGATAAACGTAAGTGGTTCCAGCCATTTTCTCTGTTGTTGCATAGATTTGACTTCCACATGTCACCAACATCTTTTATCTTTTTACTTGTTTCAGTCATTTGACTGCGACCATGCTGGAGCACCACCTTGAAGGGTTTAGTTGAGCAAATCAACCCCAGTACTTAAAGTCTGGTACTTATTCTACCAGTCTATTTTGCTGAAGCTACTACCAGTTAAGTGGTGGTAGCAGATAAACACACACACACACACGCACTCTATCTCTCTCTCTCTCTCTCTGGTATATATTTTCCAATACATGGAGATGTTTATCAAGTTCTTTCAGATTTACTCATCTACTGATGTTCTTGTATAACTGGGGTCTAGGGTGAGATGGAATCAATCAGATAAGGTTTATTTAGTCAAAGTTGTTTAGCCCCTGGAAAGTCTTGATCAAGCAGACTTCTGTCTGAGGTCATTCCCAGATGCAACCATCTTATCCTTTTTTAAGGAGGCTATCATAATACATTATTAAGTATCTCCTTTCCTTCTCTTACATTGTAGGGTATGATTTGAGTGAGATTTGGCTGCTTTTTCCAGCAACATATAGATGGTTCTTTGTTGGTTTGCTCTAGCTAAGGTTTTTTTTCCCATTTTGCAAACATGTTCTAAGTATATGATAATTGCCTACACAGACCATCACTAATGTTCTTGGTTTCTACTGTTTCACTTTATTTTTCTGTTTTCATGTTTGTTCCAGGAAGGACTGAAGCCTTGAGTATCCGGTCATCCAGCACATTACCGGTTCCACATCCCAACAGTCAGCCTCCTACTCCAACCAAACTTATCGGAATGGGTTCTACGTTAGAAATGGGGGAAGAAAGAGGTGATCTCATCCAGTTCTATAACCAGGTTACTACAATATTTTTTTAAAAATAAAAACCTTTCTTGTTCCATGTCAGTAAAGATAGGTTGTTGGATGGTTGCAATACTGCTTATATGTTACCAGTCTTCTTAGTTTGCTTTCTAATATTAGCTCTTTCTAAGGTGGTAAGCTAGCAGAATTGTTGGCACACTGGGCAAAATGCTTAGCAGCATTTCATCCTTCATCCGTCTACATTCTGAGTTCAAATTCCACTGGTGTCAACTTTGTTTTTCATCCTTTTGGGGTCGATAAAATAAGTACCAGTTGAACACTGGAGTCGAAATTGCTGGCCTTGTGCCAAAATTTGAAACCAATATTAGCAGTTTCTGCTGTACACATATACCTGTCCATAATTATTTTGCTGGCACTTTTCAGTTATTTGCATCATACTTGCCTAACTGTCTTTATGATGTAACATGGACCTTCTGGTGTAGGTATTCTGCAAGTGAGCAAAGCATTCCTTTGGCTTGTACTGTATGTGTGTTTGCAATATCATTCCTCAATATTTGTTCTTCATTCTATTCACTCTCTCACCCATTCCCTATCTCTAAACATGTCTCACTCTCCCATGCATTCTTGCAACCCCTATCCACCTACACTTCCTGTCATCCTATCCTCACTCATTTCTCATCTCATATCTTGAGGGTCCACCCTCACACTTCTTTGCTATATTTATGCTTCTCTAACTTCATCCCCAGCCATTCCTACCCTATTTTATATAATCTGACTAACCATTGCAGTCCCTTGACAAACAGAAAGCTTGTTTTTGTTCTGGTCCTTTCTCTCATACTTTAACCCTTCATTCCTTCCATAGCATGAAGCCACTTCGCTCTCTACTGTAGCCCAATACAGTGGAAGAGGATCTTAGTCTTGCAGGCTTCTTGGCAACCTCTTTAGTGCTGGTGCCACAAAAAAGAAGCACCCTGTATGCACTGTTATGTGGTTGGCATTAGGAAGAGCATCCAGCCATGGAAACCTTACCATAGCAGACATTGGAGCATGATGTCATCTTCGGAACTGTAGGATCCTGTCAAAGTGTCCGACCCATATCAGCAGCGAACATGGACATAATAATAATAATAATAATGTTTGTAATGTAGTTTGTTGGTAGAGAGATATTATGACTAATGTTATGTTAAAAGAAAGAGAACACAAGACTAAATTGACTTTATGTTTCTCTCTCTCTCTCTCTCTCTCTCTCTTTCTCTCTCTCTCTCTCTCTCTCTCTCTCTCTCCTAGAAGGAATCCTGTTGTCATTCATTCTTGTACCATTGCAAGAAGTACCAGTCATATCCTGAGGATCAGTTTCAGTTGACTCTGTCTGTCTGTCTGTCTGTCTCTCTCTCTCTCTCTATATATATATATATATCTATCTAGTTACATACTGATGAAAGAAACAATAATTCTCTTCTATTATTCAATTTGTTAAAGACAGTAGATTGCTGGAGTGGCAGAATCATTAGAGCATCAGCTTTATGGTATCTGTTCTGGTTCTAGGTTCTGAGTTCTAATCCCACTAAGGACAACTCCACATTACATCCTTCTGGGACAGATATAAATAAATAAGTGCCAATCAAGTACTGGTGTATCATGTAATTATTTTCCCCTCCAAAATTATTGACCTTGTGCTTATGTTAGACTTTATCTGATCTAATTAAAGATTTTTGGTTATTGTTATATTGCATAAGATATTGTTTTTCTCTTGTTAATTGTAGGTATTTGTGAAGAGGATCAAGGAATTTGCTTTGAAATTTTCTGCTAATCAATCAAACGTAAGTATTCAAAATAAATTTTCAACACCCTTCCAATATTGCATTTCATTATTTAGTTAACAGGCCTCAGAAGGGTTAATGTCTGTGTTTGAGAGGAGGTGGCAGAGGAGGAGAGAGAAGATTTTTTAATCATTTCCATATCAAGTTACTACATCTATATAAACTTTGAAACTTGCAGCTCATACTATTTGTGGGTGACTCAGAATGTTTGAATTTACATGCATGCATACACACACACACGTTATTTTATTGTACTTGGTGTCTATGAATAATAGGAGAAAACGTTTTAACCCTTTAGCATTTAAACCAGTCACATCAGGCCCATATATTTTACATGTTTTATGTTCAAACCAGCCAGATTGAGCCTCTCACACCTATCATACAATGTCATTTTAAAAATATACAATCAATATCTTTGAAATCTCGAAGCTACTTGATAATGCATAATGAATTCGAACCAATTTAAATAAATAAGCATTATGCTTGACTGAGTTTTCTGAATGCTAAAAGGTTAATTATCATTTTGTTATTTTTTTGCATTAAAATTACATTTTAGTGGGTTTTTTTCCCACATTTCCATTACTTTTGAGATCATGTTGTGTATGCCAAAATATCTGTGGATATTAACATACATCTGCCTTTATTGTTCCTCATAGTTTTTTTCTCTTGGTTAGAAGAAACAATGTTTTGATGCTATCATTCTTGACTCTAGAGGCTTCTTGTAGCAATATGTTAGCTGAAAAAAAAAAAACCCCAGAATTTGTGAGACTATGAAGGCAAGGTTCTATGGCTATGATGTTTATTTTGCAACTATGTAGTCTCAAAGTTCAAACCCACCACATAGCACAGCACCTTGGGAAAGTGTCGTCTGTTGTAGTCTTGAGTTGGCAAAATTATGTAAGTGAAATTTGATAGATAGAATCTGTGCAGAAGACACAGATTCTATCTGTGTGTGTGTATAGTTAGACATGCAGTTAAGCACTTTACTTTCCAGTCATGTGGCTTCTGGTTCAGTCCCACTGTGTGGTACCTTGAGTAAGTACCTTCTGCTATAGCCACAGGCAAACTAAAGTGGATGTAGTACATGGAAACTTAAAGAAGGCTATCATATATTCTCTCTCTCTCTCTTTCTTTAACCCTTTCACATTTAAACTGGCCATATCTGGCCAAAATATTCTACCTGTTTTATGTTCAAAGGACAAATCTGATCTCTCACACCTATCCTACAATGTCATTCTAAAATTAAACAATCATATCATCAAAATCTCAAAGCTACAAGATAATGCATGATAAATTCAAAACAATGTGAATAAATAAGCATTACATTTGTTAGAGTGATCATTATCATCACCATCATTGAATGTCCGTTTTCCATGCTGGCATGGGTTGGACGGTTTGACTGAGATCTGGAGAGCCAACAACTGCACCAGGCTCCAATATGAATGCTAAAGGGTCAAGAAATTTGGCTGTGGTGAGAGTTGTAGTGAGATGTGCTTTAACACTTCTAAAAAGTCTGAAAAAATAAAACAGCAAACGACCAGGACAAGTTGTATATCATAACAGCACTTCTGTAATTCCAAGTCAAGATGTTGAGGACCCAAAGCTGGTTGAAGCAAAAGAATTATAAGTGTGGAGTTAATAGGGTTATGGAGTGACAACAGAAAGGGTGGAACATTATTTACATTATTTACATTTGATGGATATTTGTCCTCATCTTGTTTGTTGTTAACATGTTTCGGCTGGGTGGAAGTTTGTATATTGTTCCTAGTTGAATGTAACTTTTCACATTCTCTTGGAGAGATCAGTTCTACTATGCTAACTTATCATGGATATTATATGAAGATATAAGCACTATTCAGTGATACTTGTATACACAAATTAGTATTCCTCATGGGAAGAGGTGGGTGGGGGTTGTGACAAGCAGCCATGTTTAATAAAATTAAGACAAGTTTAAACGATTTCAACATATCCAATCTCATGACAAAGAATGATATTGATGCGAACTATAGTTTTGCCTCCTCATTGATAAAGATGGGTGGTGGTGGGGAGACTAGACAAAACATTCCAGTAATATCTGGGAGGAAACTGTCAGTTTGGTATTTGTCTTATTGTAATTACCAGAGCAAAGCAAGCAGAGTAATGTCCCTTGTCTAATAGCCAGAGCAAGGTTTTGAAACTGATTATTTCATACAAACTAAATGATAATACAGCCTTGTGAGTAGATTTGATAGACGGTAACTGAAAGAAGCCCATCATATATATATATATCTTATTTTTAATTTTTTTTTTCTGTTATTTTGACTTTTTAGGATAAACCTCATTTATCACCATTGCCAGTGGCTAGGTCACATACGTCTTCACCACGCCGAGTATCTAATAAGCACAATGTCTACATATCTCCCCATAAGACAAACCCTGGGGGAACACCTCATAGTGGGAAGGTGTACTGTTTCAGCATGAGTCCTGCCAAAGTAAGTATAATATTCTTGTTTTGTTTGTTATGAAGAGAAACTACACTCTAAGTGGGTTTTCTCCTGGTTTACATAGTGTGTATATCTATCTGTCTGTCTGTCCATTTATCCATCTATCTATCTGTTTATCCATCCATCCATCGATCTATCCATCTGTCCGTCCATCCATCCATCTATCTATCTGTCTGTCTGTCTGTCCATCCATCCATCCATCCATCCATCTATCCATCCATTTGTTTGTCCGTCCATCCGTCTGTCTATCTATCCGTCTGTCTATCTATCCGTCTGTCTATCTATCCGTCTGTCTATCTATCTATCTGTCTATCTATCTATCTGTCTATCTATCTATCTG
>NC_068984.1:115428694-115446755 GCF_001194135.2 Octopus bimaculoides | reverse complement strand
GAACATCTCCCCCTCCACCCACTTTTATCTAAATTTAAAAATCCATCATTTTATATATATATATATATATGTATATGTGTGTGTGTGTTTAATTTCCCACCACTGCTTGACACAACCGGTGTTGGTATGTTTACCTCCTTGTAACTTAAGTATGTGTGTGTGTGTGTGTATATATATATATATATAGTTATGTATATATATATATATATATGTATGTATATGTGTGTGTGTATGTATGTGTGTGTGTATGTATATGTGTGTGTGTATGTATATGTGTGTGTGTATGTATATATATGTGTGTATGTATGTATATATATGTGTGTATGTATGTATATATATGTGTATGTATGTATATATATGTGTATGTATGTATATATGTGTGTATGTATGTATATATATATGTATATGTATGTATGTATGTATATATGTATGTATATATATATGTATGTATATGTATGTATGTATATATATATATGTATGTATGTATATGTATGTATATTATGTATATATATGTATATATGTATGTATATATATGTGTATATATATGTGTGTGTGTGTGTGTGTGTGTGTGTGTGTGTATATAAATATATATATATATATATATGTATGTTATTGCGTATTTTTCCACATGTTGTGTTTTGTTGGATTTCTGCTTGTTGTGTTCTATATTTATACATATATAATGTCCATCCATCCATCCACATGCATATACATCACATTATTTTTATAAAATCATGTCTGCTTCACACTTTTAGCTCACTTACTCTTTCTCTTTCTCTCATGAAATACATAATCATTTTTTTAATATTTTTAATCTTTTTTTTTTTGGCATAGTCTTCATGAAATCATAGATCATGCTAGGTTGTAATGATATAATTAACAGATTCAATGCTAATTACTTATTTTTATTTGAAAAATATCACACACACACACACTCACATCATATATACACATGTACTTTTGAGCGACAAAATGGAGAAAAGGTATGCAATACATGTCGTACAGTTTATATATTTGAAACTGATGGTTCACTTAGTCATCATTCCTGGTTTTTTATATGCATATGTGTTTGCTTATATCTAGGAAACTCAGAGTAGAGACAAAGCGAATTATTGGCTTCAAATAAAGACTCACACATGCATATGTATGTGTATATATATATATATATATACATACACATGCATACAATTAATGTTTGTGTATGTGTGTGTTTATGCATATGTATGTTTAATGAATTTTATTTATAATTTAAAAGAAGATATATGAATATATGTATATTATTAAATTTTTAACAGTTGATTATTGGGGAAAATTCGGTTCAGAGTTTGTAATATTGACTCCTTTTTTCATATTATTTCCTAGGCATTGGTATTTAATTGCCCCATCGCCAATATGTGTTGGGATGTGTCACAAGCTAAGGATTTTGCTGTGACAAATCTTTGTTTTTACTTCTTTTATTTATTTGTTTTTCTTTGATATCTTTAAACAAAACAAAAACCCCTGAAAAATATTGTCTTTTAACAAATATACTATTATGAATATTTCTGAAACTCAGTGTTGGATATGAAGTGTGTGAAATTTAAATACTAGCACTGGCGCACATGAAAATACACGTGTACACACTAATGTGCTTATGTACACACATGTATACATGCACAGAACACACACACAAATACACACACACATGCACACATTTTTAAATGTTTAGCTTTAAAGAAGCAGTAAAATTTTTGTAGCATAAATATATTATCTCCTGGTTTCATAAATAATTGTCTTCTCAAAAGCTAAGCCACCTTGTTACTATAACAAATAACTCCCTATTGGCCTGCAATTTATATAATCTTTTTATGAATTTCCTAGCCACATGGTTCTGCGAAACCAGGTTCCTCATCAGATCCTAAAATTGTCAGCCATGGCCATTATAAGGATAATGTTATGTTGTAATATTGTGTACTAGTAGTATTAGCTGTAGTAGTACTATTTACTAGCATAGCTGAATGCTTTTCACCACATTTGGTTTATAATAAACAGCAATCTGACTTGGCTGCTTTGTGAGTTTAGAGCCAAAGTGTTTCTGTGATCAATGCTGAATTTCTTATCGTTCAGCTACAGTTCTGAAGAATACATTGGCATGTTTACATTTTCATGAAATATATTTAGCTCAAGTTAGTCATTATCAATCACAGCACTTGTTGATTAAGGTAGAGATATCACTCACTCCACAAAACAATTTTTCATAAGTTGGCTGGGTCAGTACTTTTTATTTATTTTTTTTTTATTATTCTCCACCCTCAAACTTGTTTCCTATTATGGTCTTCCCTGATTATAAAACATTTTATTATATAATTGTGGTGTTTCTTGTAGGTTTTAGTTAATGTCGCTTTGATCTCATACGATCACTACTACTACTACAACACTAGCACTTTTTTCAGCTGTCATGTGCCAATATGTGGAATATTAAAAAAAAAATTTTTTTAAGACAGTATCATTGAAGAAGTACAAAACAGCAGACATGTTCCTCCAGTTTATCTTTGTTTCCATGAACTATTTTCATTCTGATGGATTGTTGGCTGGTCCTTCTTCCATCCATTCTTGCAAGTGTAATAAAACCATCCTTTGTTATTGTTTTCATATTAAAAAAAATTAATGTATGTGTAAAATTAATTTGCTACAGTTTCATTCATTTGATCTCTCTTCATACAGTTTGTTTTGGAGCCAACTTATATATAAACCAGTCTTATGTATTTTATTACTAGAATCTCGGGCAATAATTTTTTTTGTTTAATGAGATTAATATCAGCCCTGCATAGGAGGGTGTCAAATAATTTGGGGCTTTTATTTATTATTGTTTTTTTTCTTCTTTTAAAACTCACATTTAATAACAGCAAAACCAACTATTCCTTTGGCTTGATACATTAGATATTCCATATTGAATGTTCTGACTTACTGTACTTTCTCCCCAATATATAACAGTTCAGGAAAATATTAAGAAAATAGGAAAGAAAATAATAATAATAAAAATAGGGTATACTTGTCTGGCAAGTGGTTTGTGTTGAAACTAAAGCAATTACAACATGGAAGTCACATAACCATTGCAGAGCAAACAAAAACTGTTAAATTTATTTAGTTATTTGGTTAATTAATATTTATCTTTCCTGCTGTAATTGCTATCTTAATATATGTAATTTTATCGTCTGTCTTTGCATTCTGGGTTCAGATTCTACTGAGGTTGACTTTGCCTTTCATCCTTTCAAGGTCGATAATTTAAGTACCAGTTGCGCACTGGGGTCAATTTAATCTATTGCCCCCCCCCCCACCATCAAAAAAAAAATTGAGCCTAGGGTAGAAAAGAATATATGGAATTTTATGTTTAATTTCACTTCATAATTTTCATGAATCCAAAAATATATCACTTGATTTGATAACTAAAGAAAAAATTATTTTCATTAATCTTGGTGGGATATTTTAAAGCAACTGTTAACTGTTCAGTCTGGAGTAAATGGAGTACTGTTGGTTACTGAGAGGTTAGATCTGTGTTAATACAAATAATTCCTTGTAATAATAACTCTCCAAGTTAAGAAACCAAAAAAAACCCCCAAAAAACTAAGCGTTTTTATTTATTTGTTGTATTGTTAAGTAGCATAAAATGTTGGCATAGTGCTATGGCAGAGTCCTAATAAGTTAGTTAGAGATTCTGATATCTGGTTGAGATTTTGTTTGATTCATTGGTGAGGCAGTATTGAGATGGTTAAATTACAATAAGTATGTTATTCACTTCCTGGAGTAAACTCATAAACATGTGTTGTGCACTATTGCTTATTGTTATGGTACAGTCTCTATTGGTAAAGCAGTGAATCACATAACTGATTGCGTTGTATGAGCACCACTACAGACTTCATTTTCATGTAGTGTTTCAAGAACACATCATCTTGTTATAAACACTTTACCCAAGCTATACTCACAGGTGGAGTTAAACTTATTCTCTACAAGCAAATGAAGCCATCTTTAATTCTGTAGTACAATTGCTGTTTACTGCAATGTCTTGTTTCTACAATGTGGTGCATATACATTGATATTTAAGTTAGTTAAGACATTTGAGAGTCAAGCATCTTAGCCACAAACAACCCCACACTTTTGACCATCTGGTGCCATTTCAATTCAACCATCTTTGATTTCTTTAGTGATATCCTTTTATTTTTACTCTTTTTATGTGCTGAAGCTGAGCTTGGTGTGGTTTTTGTTGGGAAATTAGTTGCTTTTTATCAAAGATTTCACCTTTTTACTGATTCTAGTGAGTGGTATGTAGCCATGGTATGGTGTTGGAATTTGGATTACCTAGCAGATGTCTACATAAGTACTAACCAGATTCTACATTGCTTAACTTTGGCCATCACACTAGAACCAATGGTTTCAACTTGCTGTAAAGTAAAGCATTAATCTGAACAGTAGTGGAGAATTTTATTTTGATTTTTGTTAACCCTTTAGCATTCAGATTATTCTGTCAAATGTAATGCTTATTTACTCACATTATTTTCAATTAATCATGTATTATCTTGCAACTTTGAGATTTCAGTGATGTGACTGATTATTTTTAGAATGACATTGTAGTGAAGGTGTGAAAGGCTGGATATGGCTGGTTTAAATGCTAAAGGGTTAAATTAACTTTGAGTTGTCATAAGATGCCTCAGTTTCATTACTATACTAACCTTAGCCTTGTTTGATATTGTCTTGCAATTCTGTTGGTAAATGCTAATATTTGATGTAGCCTTATGGAATCATCTGAGTATTGATAACATTCTTGCAGTCAAAGCATGAATACAATGGAACTGGAGGCTGCAATCACACCAAACTGATCTCTATGGCATATAAACCTCTTAATTGCTTGGCTGACATGTCTGCTGCTCAGTTTAACCTCACCACTTGTCCTAATTCTGTTGCAAGTATTCAACCCAGTTCTCTGGTCTGGGAATAGCATTCTCCCTTTGTCCTACCATTCATGGAGGTTCTGAATAGAGTAATGGATAATGAGTGCTCCCCTTCTCTTTGACTAAGAACATTACAGAAATTGAAAGAAAAAAAAAACTATAGAAAACAGTGAATGGAAAATAGTGTATTACTTAATCTCTTTGCAGGGTTTTGGTTGGTATTTGTTTTAGACTTAAAATTGTATCATTAATAAACTGTTGACAGTCTAGCTCAGTGATTCTCAACTGCAATCTGTATAACACCTTGGGGTGCATGCAAGCAAAATAGTAATTTGGGGATCCAGTGTTTTAAGGGCCCACAAAATGATTTTGTACTAGACATATTTATGTATTGCTAGAAACGACTAGGTTTCTTTCTCCAGCGTTTTACATAATTCAATGCGTTTTTCTGACTGCTGAAAGATTCTCTCAGAGAGCGCTGTTGTAGACTTAACGCAAGTAAATGTGTGAAACAAAATAGGAATTTTGAAAGAAGTATCTATAAAATTAGCTGTTAAACATAGAATGGCTATGGGGGTTGTCTAGCGAAATAAAATGGCAATCAAAGGGGTCCAGCAAAATGAAATAGCAACCAAAGGGATCTATAGGCAAAAAAAAAAAAAAAATGGTTGAGAACCACTGATCTAGCTTTTTGCATGTGGTGGTCTGGTTAAGTTTGCCTTGCAATCGCAAAGTTCTTGGTTTGATCCCAATGCTTGGTACCTTGGGCAAATATCCAATACTAAAGTGCTTAAGTGGAAGTTGAGCAGTTCTTGGTCAGTCTGTCTCATATGAGCAAACTCCTATTAAATGAAATATCTTCAACTATGTTTAGTGAATCTTCATTTCTTCTTATAAAACAGATGTAAAGGGCTCAGAAATATGTGGTCCCTTCAGAATTACAACAAGGAAGAGTTTATTAATGGAGATTTCCTTACTTCATTGAGCAGGTTGTAGTATAATCACAGTCAGACTTTGGCTGGTTATCTTTATACCTGTTGATGATCATACTCCATGCTGCCCCTACGTGTAATGGTTTATGGTGTTTGAAATGTTGCAGTTTCTATACTGCTCTATCTATTTTTGAAAATCCGTTGAGCACATTCAACATTTTAGTGAGAGGCTCATTACAAGAACTTATACAAAAATACATGATATAATATAAAAAAAATAATATTTTTGAATTTTTATCTTTTTTTTATATTTTCCATCATTTACTAAGAATGCATTATCTTGGATTTTTTTTTCTTTTCTTGTGAAAATTGTTAACCATCACCATTTAAGAAAAAGTTCCATGAATGAATATGATGAAATGAGAGCCTCCCACAAGTATCTAAATTTGTTTGGATGAGGAGCTAGATTTCTATCTTCATATATTTTTTACTTTTCATGGTTATTTTCCTGCTTAATTTTCACTGCAATCGCTGTTACTTTAATTTAATTCTAACATAAGTTCTGTATTTATTTCTCCTTTCACACACACATAGAATGTGTGTATGTATGTGTGTGTGTGTGTGTATATATATATATATATATATATATATATATATACACACACACACACACACACACACACACACACACACACACACACACACACACACACACACACACACACATATGTATACGTGTGTGTATATACATCTATACATATATTTGTATATATACACATTTCTATATATACATACATATATATTAATATATGCATATATATATATATATAATATAGATATATGCATACATATATTTATTAAAGCGTTACAAGAAGGCTGACAGTGACTTGAAAGTTTTGGTTTGCTTATCTTCGTTAGACTGACAAAAGCGAACAAGCCAAAACTTCAAAGTCATTGTCAGCCACCTTCTTATGAAAGTTTAGTAAATGAACACTTTACTGAAAAGTATTGAGTAATCCTTCAGTTCGATGCTAAATTGTTTTATATATAACTTGACATAAAAACAAACATTGATATATATATATATATATATATATATATATATATATATATATATACATACATACACATGTACACATACACACTTATGCTCACAACACACACACATGCTCAGATGCACACACATACATAGACAATGATTGGAACTATCTCACTCTGTTATAGCAAATTGTTGTTGCTGAAAATGTTATTATTGAACTCCAAAGTTAATAAGCATCAAGCAAAGTTGGTGTTCAAATGGGTTGAACAATCTTTACTGTGTCGATTTACAATAAACAGGTAAAAAAAAATACCAAAAAAAAAAAAAAAATGAAATTGTTGATTCGGTCATCATCCACACTCATCTTCATAATAATAATTGCTTTGATTAATGCATCATTTATACCCAAGTATTTTCCAAATTATCTGGGTGTCCAAAAACTCAATGTTGATAATATTTATACTTCTTTCGATTTCTATAAAAAGCAAATTAAAGCGTTAAAAAGACATTATTTGTTCAGTTGCCTTCTTTCCATTTTTCTTTAGAATACATATAGAAGATATGCGAGTGAATGTTGATGTAACAGTGTCTATGGAATAAGATATGAAGATGTATGTTATTGGAGAAGGTATAGAATTGTTAAAACATGTTCTTCTATAAATCAGTTGGTTTTATTCCTATTTGGTATTCTTTATCTTGCCTAACTTGTTCATATTACATATATATTGAGAGTGGGAGAACACACAGTAAGCATGGTATAGACCTCCACAGGGTAGTGTTCAGATAGATAACTTAAAATCCATTAGTCCTAGATGGAGTTGAATTCTAAATTCACATATTACTATTATTTAAAACTGTTTGATTTGACCTCATGCAACTTAGTTTTGTAGACTTATCACAGGAGCCTAGCTGAATGGCCGACAAGCTAGGTTCTTGTGATGAGCCTATGAGACTAAGTTGCATGGGGCAAATCAGACTGTTTTAAATGATTACACATATAACTCCTAAATATGCTGAATGTCTCTTTCATTTGTTCACTAACTCTTGTGTATATATAGTTTTGCTGCTAGGACTGAGATCAGCCTTGTTTGAACAAAACTTTGATCAAATGTTAACCCTATAGTTACTCCATCTTTATTCAGACACACTGCCTTTGTTTCAAGGAATTAAAAAAAATAATTTAGAATTTTGTAAAATATTTTCTGTTATTATTAAGGTGGTGTATGGAATATAAAGTAACATAAAAATTTGATGGTTTTAAATTACTTTAAAACTGGAATTTTGTATCATAGAACCAGGAGTAGTCTCAAGCAGGCTGGTATCAAAATGGTTAAGACAGCTAGAACTGCAGTATCTAATATATATATATAAAAAAGAAAATGGAGATATAGCATTAATATAATTTATTATCTGCAAAGATCCAGCATTTACTCTTTTAAGCGTAATTGAAGCAGGTGTAAGAGAATATGTAGGATTTTTGCAGATAATAGATTATATTAATGCTATATCTCCATTTTCTTAATTTTCTTTTGAATATGTAGAAACCAAGATTTATATTTAGACCTAATATTATTCATGAAAAATATTAGTTAATGAACTAGTAATTCATTGGATATTACTATCACTTAACGAGGCTATTTTAACCTCTGATTGAGTAATATATATATATATATATATATATAGTTTTAACCCATTAGCATTCTGATTACTCTGCCAAACGTGATGCTTATTTATTCACATTGTTTTGAATTAATCATGTATTATCTCATAGCTTTGACATTTCAATGATCTAATTGTTTATTTTTAGAATGACATTGTAGGCTAGATGTGAGAAGCCAGATCTGGCTAGTTTGAACATAAAGCAAATAGAATATTTGGGCTGGATATGGCCAGTTGAGATGCTAAAGAGTTAAAGTAAGGTGTAACTTGTCAGTTTGGGCTGTTATTTGTAACAGCTCATACAACTTTCTACACACAAGTACATTATCATTAGTGAAATAATATGTAATATCGTAGCTTTCCGTTACTAATCCTTAATGCATAAACCGCCAACGCAACCTGCAATGGTGCTGTTCATATGTTTTGTAGTGTGTCCCATTTGCACACTGTTTTGGTTGTTGGCACTCTGTCGCTTACAACGTCGAGGGTTCCAGTTGATCCGATCAACTGAACAGCCTGCTCGTGAAATTAACGTGCAAGTGGCTGAGCACTCCACAGACACGTGTACCCTTAACGTAGTTCTCGGGGATATTCAGCGTGACACAGTGTGACAAGGCTGACCCTTTGAATTACAGGCACAACAGAAACAGGAAGTAAAAGTGAGAGAAAGTTGTGTTGAAAGAGTACAGCAGGGTTCGCCACCATCCCCTGCCGGAGCCTCGTGGAGCTTTTAGGTGTTTTCGCTCAATAAACACTCACAACGCCTGGTCTGGGAATCGAAACTGCGATACTATGACCGCGAGTCCGCTGCCCTAACCACTGGGCCATTGCGCCTCCACAACTGTTTTGGTAGGGAGCAGAGTTAGGAGTTGATGCCAACCTTGCATTGTAATTACACAATCCAGCTTGGGTTTTCTCTACCATTGTTATTGCTCTGATCTTCCTGGGGACTGAGGATATGAAGACTGGGTGGTTGATCATGGCTTCAACTCTAAAAATTCTGAGTTCAAATCTTGGTAGAAACAAGAAAATAAACACTAATAATATACTGTGGTTTATTCACTTAACTCTGCTCTTTCTCCACACAGAAATTAATCTTACAACCAAGAAACAGAGACTTCTACGCACTGACGTGCATAATCTGTGGGATTTTGCCAAGCTTACTAACAAAGATTAGAAATATTCTGTTAATATCTGTAATCTGGTAATACTTTGTCATGGGGGTCAAGATGTTTACTTAGCAATAATGTGGTTACAGGTTCAATTTCAATGAACAAGTGTCTTCCTAACATAACCTTGGGTTGACCAAAACCTTCAATTAGAATTTAGTAGATGAAAAGTGTGTGGAAGCCTGTTGGATAGCATGCGTGTCTGTGTGTGTATACATATGGGGGTAAAACAAAAATATGCTATTTGGATTATGTCCCTTTACACCTAATCAACTTTTGGTTTCTTGAATTTCTCCAAGGTCAGTAAAATATCTAAAGAATTTTGAAGTTTCTACCTGAAGCATGGCCACAGTCCAAAGAATGAAACTAGTTAAAGAATCATCATAGTTGTTCGATTATTAAATGTTTATTCTTTATATTTTTATGATTCAAATTCAGTAACATACATTCATTAACTATGTAGAATATGAATGAGCACAAGGATATGTATATAATATATATATTTTTTGTAGAATTTTGAGTTGATTCCAATAATTTTTATTTATTCTTTCTGTTTGCTTTAACTCTTCTTGTTACCATATTTCTTTTAATTAATTTTGTTAATGATGAATTTAGTAAAATAGCTTTGTCATTTATTAAGCTGGTATTTGGAACATAAATTTTGATGGAAGGTTTTAATTTAGATCTCTTTGAACACAAAGTTTGTGTCTCAGGTGAGTTGGTATCAAAAGGCTTAACACATTTTTCTTTGTTTTTCTCTCCCTAAAATCAATTGAAAAATATTTAAAGTAGCAAAAAAACAAGACCCCCATCATACATACACATACACAGATATTGACAAAAATCAAACAAAACTTGTAAAAAAAAGAGAAAAATAGAACAAAGAAAATATAAATCCTGATTTTTGTCTCAGTAAATTTTAGATACTTCTCTCTCTCTTCGTCTCTCTCTGCTCCCCACCCTCTTCCCTCCTGTTCTAATACCATCATTTGCCCAAAATATGTGGCCTGCAGTATGGAACAATGTTCTATCTTGTGCAGTACACTAAGATTTATTATTATTATTGTTGTTTTTTTCTTTCATTGAAAAACTTGAAAAAAAAAAGGATGAAATGAAATGAAATTCCTGTTCACATATGGCAACTACATATTAACATTATATTTTTTATTGGACAACTCAGTTATTCACTTACATTATACAAGCATAAGTAGCTCTGTATGTGTGAGTGTGTATGCAAATATATATGATCTCATTGTAAAGTAAACATTGACTTAACCATATCTTGTCTTTGTTGTTATTATTATTACCTCCACCTTAGTGTGAAGGCGGAGGTATTGTTTTCAGTCATATTTGTTTGTTTGTTTCTTTGTGTGTCCGTGGACAAGATGTCTCAAGAACTGCTGGATGGATTTGGATGAAACTTTCAGGGATGCTTGGCCTTGTGACTGGCACGAACTGATTAGCTTTGGAGATCAATCCGGTACCAGAGAAGGCTTCTGGATTATTTTTCCTGTTTTTTTTTCTACTTAATTTTTGAGAGCAGTCAGGTTCATTTTTAGTATCCTTGTTTGTGAGAGCAGTTGAGTTTATTTCAGATATTCTCATTTTAAAAATCATCTCTGGCTAATTGTTGAGAGGATGTTGGTATTGCCTTGGCAGATGTTTGTGCTCTTATTATTATTATTATTATTATTATTATTAAGGCGGTGAGCTGGCAGAATCATTAGCACACTGGACGAAATGCTTAGCAGTATTTCACCCATTGCTACATTCTGAGTTCAAATTCTGCCATGGTCGACTTTACCTTTCTTCCTTGTGGGGTGGATGAATTAAGTACCAGTGAAACACTGGGGTTGATGTAATCGACTCCCCCCGCCACACCCAAATTTCAGGCCTTGTGCCTATAGTATTATTAAGGCAGCAAGCTGGTAGAATTGTGCTCTGGATGAAATGTGTAGTGGTATTCGGTCTGTCACCACATTCTGAGTTCAAATTTCACTGAGATTTGACTTTGCCTTTCATCCTCTCGGAGTCAATAAAATAAGTACCAGTTGAGCACTAGGGTTGATATGATCGACTATCCACCTCCCCAAATTTCAGCCCTTGTACCTATAGTAGAAAGGATTATTATAAAGGCGACGAGCTGGCAGAATTGTTGGCATGTCAGATAAAATGTTTTGCAGCACATTTCACTATGTTCTGAGTTTAAATTCCACTGAGGTTTATTTTACTATTCATTCTTTTTTGCAGTTGATGAAATAAACACCAGACAGCACTTCAGGTCACTGTACTGGACTAGCCCCTTCTCCTAAAAAAAAATTTCAGGCCTTGTACTTGCAGTAGAAGGGATTATTATTATAGTTTGGCAGAATTGTTAGTGTTGGATAAAATGTTTTGCAGTATTTGTTTCAGCTCTTTATATTCTGAGTTTAAATTCCACTATGTTGAACTTCATTTTCTTAACTTCTAGAATTTGTAAAATGAACTACCAAGATTGATTTGATTGTTAGATTGCTGACCTAGTGCCAATCTAAAACATTATTATTATTATTATCATTCTAGATGGTAGCGTTTTAGCATGGCCACATCTTTTGTTCTGGAACACATAGGAACTATGGATTAATAGAAATTAGAGATTGAAAACAAGGAAAAGGCATTCTCTCTGATGAGTCTGCCACTCCACTACACTTCATAATTTTTTACATTGACACAAAGTCAGAAATGTAGAGGAAGGGACTTTCAATTAAAACAACCTCAATACTTGACTGGTACTTTATTTTATCGACCCTGAATGGATGAAAGGCGGGGTAATTTGAACTCAGAACGTAAAAGTGGATGATATGCCACTAAGCATGTTACCCAGCGTGCTAACGACTCTGCCATCTCGTCGCCTTAAAAATTATTATTAATTGTATATTTGATATGGTCATTAGCACAAAACGCTTTGTGGCATTTCCTCTAAGTCTTGATGTTCTTATATGAAATTCTGCTGCGGTCAGCCACTCATCAAGTACTAGGGTCGATTGTCTCAAGTAATCCCCTCCTGCTAAAAATTATTGGCCATGTGCCAAAAATTAGAAATAATCGTGTTATTGTTAAGGCAGTGAGTTGGCAGATCGATAGCACATTTGACAAAATGCTTAACAGTATTTCTCTTGGCTGTTTACGTTCTGAGTTCAAATTCCATCGTGGCTGACTTTGCTTTCGCAATTTCATATAAAATATCTACCAGTTAAGCGCTAGGGTTGATCTCATGAACTAAATCCCTGCCCCTAAAATTGCTGGCTTTGTGTCACATTTTAAAATAATTATTATAATAATTAAAAAAAAAAAAGATAGATTAGTGGAATTGGTGATTGCTGATTTTTTAAATACAAGAAATGAAATATTTTCAAAATGCCTGCACTTTGATAAGCTTTTACTGACACATTGGAATTCATTCTGACCATCATACTAAAATCACCTTCCTTTCCCTTGTAGTTGAGCTTATTGTCCTCTTTCTACCTATATACCCTTGAGCCCTCTATAAATTCAGGTATGTATTTACATGCGTATGTATACATTTTATTTACAGCGAGCTGCTGAAATTTGGAATCAGTCATTGCAGAATGACAGGTTATAATATCATAAGAGGAACCTGTCTCCCGTGTTAATTCGCAGCGTCTGCCTTTCCAGTCTCTGTTGATGAAGAAGAGATAACCACTCCAAAATGCATCAGTTTGGTTAGGGGGCGCTGTGAGCTGACTGTGTATTTACACCCATTTGTCTAGAACGAGAAATAACTTTCTTACGGGTTTGAATATACCTCAAGTATATTTGAATGATAAGTTTGTAGTTATATTTATTGGGTTGGCAAGAAAGTAATTTCGTTTTTCGCAAATGGATAGAGTTGCGATCTTTTTGTAATAACTTTTGTCAAGGTTATGTTTTTTTCCTTGTGACATTTGATAGCCGTTACTTTTAGCTTACTTTAGAAGCAAATTGTACGTAATTTTGTTTACAGCTATTCAGTGTCAATTTTAACATGAAGTGCAAAAGGAACATTTTCGCCATATTTTGCTTTTTTTTATTTCCGTAAAGGCAAGAAAGCTACTGAAGCTCACAAAGCGATATGTGAAGTTTATGGTGTTGATTGCTTAACAGAACGCACATATCAGAAATGGTTTAAATAATTCCGTTCCGGAGATTTTTCTCTCAAAGATAACTAACGTTCTGGTCGACCTACTGAAGTTGATGATGACCGAATCGAAGCCATAATTGAATCTGATTGTCATATAACTATGCGAGAGATTGCAGAGAGGTTAAATGTATCACACACAACAACTGAAAAACCACTTAAAATATCTTGGACTCGTTAAGAAGCTCGATATTTGAGTTCCTCATAAATTGAAAGAGATTCACTTAGTACAACGAATCAATATTTGCGATATGCATCTCAAACACAATGAAATCGACCTTTTTTCTAAAAATCAGCTTTCACTGGTGATGAAAAATGGATTGTCTACAATAACATCAATCGAAAACGATCATGGCCCGAGCGTAATGAACCAGCACAAACCACATCGAAAGTTGAATTGCATCAAAAAGGGTCATGCTGTCAATTTGGTGGGATTGCATAGGTGTTGTGTATTTTGAGCTGCTTCCAAGGAACCAAACGATCAATTCAGATGTTTACTGTCAACAACTAATGAAACTGGAGGGAGCAATCAAAGAAAAACGACCAGAATTGGCAAATCGTAAAGGAATCGTGTTCCACCACGACAACATTAGACCACACACGTCTTTGCTAACTCGCGAAATATTATTAGAGCTTGGTTGGGAAGTGATGGGTCATTCACCATATAGCCCTGACCTTGCACCATCAGATTACCATTTATTTCAAAGTTTACAAAATGTTTTGAAGAGTAAAACTTTCAATAATGATGATGACCTGAAATCGTATTCACTTCAGTTTTTAGCTGATAAGGACCAGAAGTCCTATAAGCGCGGAATCATGAAGTTGCCAGAAAGATGGCAAAAGGTCATCGAACAAAATGGAAAATATATAGTTGATTAAAGTTCATTCTTTGTACGAAAAAAAAAAACAGACTTTTATTTCCCAATAAGAAAACGAAATTACTTTCTTGCCAACCAATATATATATATGTGTATTCTTTATGCACGAAGAACTATTAACAGATAGCCATAAACTGGTTTCAACTCTACAGGTACCCAGTAAGTTTCTTTATTTACTTTCACGTAATGCCTTCCTCAACATAAGATCGAAACAGTAGTTTTTGAACTACACCTTTGTACAATTTAAACCTTAATGTAGATACTGTGGCTTGCAATGTGGAAACACGTTTATAAAATGAATCAGTTTAAGGGTAACATCTATCTTTCAATCTTTGTATATTCCAAAACAAACTTATGGATTCTTGAATATTTTGCAGAGACCTGTCTAAGCTGTCACTCATCACTTTGCTTAAACAGGATGAAGCTTATCAATTCTCTCCTCCTCCCGTATCCGCCATTCTATAACACTTACACTATTTTCACTTATTTTGGTTTCTCTGAATTTTTACGGCTAGTTCAGATTAAATGGCCATATCTTTATCTTGTGCCAACAAAAAGAAACCGAATATTCTTTATAAATATTGGGGATATTGTTCATCTTATAATCCAAGAGGTAATGTGTTATTGCCAAGAGTTTGAATGTCATCTAGTAATCGAAAGAGACTTTGTTTCAGTTTAAGTTGAAGAAGAACTTCCTCCAATCTGAATCTTCTAAAATCTACCAGAAGTGAACTCGTCTCGATCGAAGTGCTGGAAAAGTTCTGACTCAGCAGCATTGTAATTTTCTCTTTGATTCATGCAAGCAAAAAGGTTGTGAGTTCACTGTCCTAACGATTCAACCAGCTCGCCGCTTTAACAACAACAACAACAACAACAACAATAATAATCCTTTCTACTGAAGGCACAAGGCCTTGAAATTTTGGGGAAGGGGACTAGTCGATTAAATCGACCCCAGTGTTTCACTGGTACTTAATTTATCGACCCCGAAGGGATGAAAGGCTAAGTCGACCTCGGCAAAATTTGAACTCAGAACGTAAAGACGGACTAAATGACGCTAAGCATCTCGCTCGACGTGTTAACGTTTCTGCCAGCTTGCCACCGTAGTAGTAGTAGTAGTAGTAGTAGTAGTAGTAGTAGTAGTAGTAGTAGTAATAATAACAACAACATGTTTCTTTATTGCCCACAGGGAGCTAAACACAGAGGGGACAGACAAAGGGATTAAGTCGATTACATCGACCCCAGAGCGTAACTGGTACTTATTTAATCACCCGGGGTGCTAACGATTCTGCCAGCTCGCCGCCATAAATGATAATAATAATAATAATAATAATAATAATATGCTACCATGAAGAGAGAAATAAGAAAGGAATATTACAGGAGAATAAGACTCATACTAAAAACTGAACTCAACTCTAAAAATTGCATCGAAGCTATTAACACCTTGGCACTTCCAGTAGTCCAATATAGTTTTAACATCATTAACTGGAATCTTACAGAGCTCCAACATCTGGACAGGAAGACAAGAAAACTACTAACTTATAAGAACATGCACCACCCAAAAGCAGATGTCGATCGTCTGTACCTACCTAGAAATAATGGGGGGAAGAGGAATGATGCAGGTAGAACTGTGTTATAAGACCTCCACTATAGCAATGAACAGTTACTTATCTAGTATAGAGAATTTGATGCTGCGACTTTGTGCTAACACGAAAGCAGTAAAAAAAAATCACATTCTCTTGTCAAGGAAGCTTGCAAATTCGCAAGAGAACTTGGCATTAATCCTGAAATATTTGAAGAACCTGAAACCACTGCCACAAAACAAGCAAAGCGGGCGGAAACAAACTGAGGAGCGGTGGAGCCAGAAGCCTCTACATGGACAGTATATACTTCGAAATCGATACGCTGATGCAGATCAAGCAACAACGCATCAGTGGCTGAGAAGTTCAGGACTGAAAGCAGAGACTGAAGGTTTCATATTGGCGGCTAACGTTCTTCAAAACGGTTCTGACCCTAAATGCAGATTCTGCGACACATTTGACGAAATAGTAGACCATCTCGTCAAAGCGATGCGCTGGCAGAAACGTTAGCACACCGGGCGAAATGCTTAGCGGTATTTCATCTGTCTTTATGCTCTGAGTTCAAATTCCGCCGAGGTCGACTTTGCCTTTCATCCTTTCGGGGTCGATAAATTAAGTACCAGTTGCGTACTGGGTCGATGTAATCGACTGGCCCCCTCCCCAAAATATTTCGGGCCTTGTGCCTAGAGTAGAAAAAAAATAGACCATCTCGTCTCAGGATGTCCTGTGCTGACACAAAGGTAAAAAAAAAAGAGGTGAGGATGATAGAGATGTGGCCCTCCTGATACAAGAACGTCTGTAGGGATAATCGAGGAACCACACTGCCCGAGATTTCCCTGAAAGTGCCCCTCTCCAATTCCTTTTCTCCGACTCACAAATCTACACTTAGAGAAGTACCACCCACTCTTGCCATTTTCGCAACTTTCACCCACCTTTCAATAAACTCACTCGAGGACAGCACTTCCCTCTCCACTCTCAATTTCCTTTTCAAGTGAAACTTGAAAAAGTCGATGAGAGTTCTATCAAAGAGGAATGTATCTATCCTCATGCTTTTCAGCCTTGTCCTGATAATAATTATGATTTCAAGTTTTGGCACAAGGCCAGCAATCTCAGGGGAGTGGTAAGTCAGTTACATCAACCCTAGTATTTAACTGGTACTTATTTTATCGACCTCGAAAGGATGAAAGGCAAAGTCGACTTCGGCGGAATTTGAACTCAGAACGTAAAGACGGACGAAATGCCGCTAAGTATTTCGCCCAGCGAGCTAACGATTCTGCCAACTCGCTACCTTAATAATAATGATAATAATGGCTTCAAATTTTGCCACAAGGGCAGCAATTTTGGGGGGAGGGGATGAGTCAATTACATCGATCTCAGTGTTTCACTGGTACTTAATTTATCGGCTTCAAAAAATGAAAGGCAAAGTCGACCCCGGCGGAATTTTAACTTAGATTGTAAAGACGGACTAAATGCCGCTAAGCATTTTCCTCGGCGTGCTAACGATTCTGCCAGCTCGCTGCAATAATAATAATAAGAAGAAGAAGAAGAAGAAGAAGAAGAAGCAAGAAAGCATCTTACTCAGTAACAAAACAGGCAAAGGAATATCTAAGTGCATTCCAATTGCAACAAATTCAAGAATTAGATGAACTAGAAACACCTGCAGAAAAAGCTAAGCGCTTGAAAACCCGTACTAAAATTGCTGCTT
>NC_068984.1:115425762-115428136 GCF_001194135.2 Octopus bimaculoides | reverse complement strand
GATCTCAAATTTTAAAACAAACACATAATTTTCTTATGGTTTCTTAAACATTCACTAGAACAACACTGTACAAATCCAAATATATGGTACCCTAGGCATAACACCTACATATACTTCTAACTTGTTGTCTCTTGAGGTCTCTGGGTGAGACTTGGATCCAACTTGTACAAATGCAAAACAAAAGTCAAACATAAAATAATAATAATAATAATAATCCTTGATCGGCCCGATGCTGTAGTAGAAGACAGCTACTAAAGGTGCCAGTTAGTAGTACTGAACCCGGAACCATGTGGTTGTAAAGCAAACTTCCTAACACAAAGACACGCCTTTCAATGTAAATTGAAGTGACAACATGAAAATCTAAAATAATGAATGTATAATTCAAGTTTTAAATAAGTTCGTGTTGAGTTGACATTCATCCAGTTCATAAATCGTTACAACTTAACCTAATTTAAGAGTAAAACTTTGGCATACTATGTAGAAAGACTTTTGAGCGATACGTTTAATTTAGTAACATGATCATGGTAACTACCAAGACAAAAAATTGGGGCGATTTATTTGCTTCATTAATCTCACTTTTGTCTGGTATTAGTCTGGGCATTCAACATCAATCATGTGAAGATAGCTAAATTGCAGCATATCGTGCTTCGGAATGAAATTTAAGCTTTTCATCAACAGTTCCTTCTCCATTTTGGAATGGCATGTTGCTACATAATGGCGTGACAGTATCATCGATAGCTATCGTTGTTCAAACAATCCGATGTCTTTACTGTGTGAAACAGCACTCCGAATTTGCTCGAATTTCTTCCATCTATCTTGTAGAAACATGTCGTATGCAGATTCGTTAATTCCAAATAATTTCTATTCCTCTATTATCATTGTTGATAAGAAGCTGAAGTTTTCACTATCCACAATGCTCATACTCAACTTGTCAAGATAATCACAATACTATCTGACGTAGAATTAATTGCATTCTTTTATTCGTTTATTTACTTCAGTCATTTGACTGCAGCCATGCTGGAGCACCGCCTTGAAGGATTTTAGTCGAACAAATCGATCCCAGAACTTATTTCTCAAGCCTAGTACTTATTCTATCGAGTATGTTTTGCCGAACCGCTAAGTTACTGGAACGTAAACACATCGACACCGGTTGTCAAACGATGGTGGTGGTAGTGTGGGGGGGGGCACAAAGGACACACACACACACACATGCGATGGGCTTCTTTCAGTTTCAGTGGAACTGAAGTATATGTTTGGGAAGCAAGCTTCTTACCACACAGCCACATCTGTGCTTCTCTCTCTCTCTCTCTCTCTATCTATCTATCTACACACACGCACACACACACGCACACACACACGCACACACACACACGCATACACACACACACACACACGCACACGCACACACACAGAGTAAATAAGACCATAAGGTATCTCAATTCTCTTGCCAAATATTTCTCGGATAGGCCTTAGCGGCCAATTTTCACTTTAGTGTCTCATACCCGAATGGCATCTCGCGGCACTCTCATTCGAAGAAGGGGTTTTAATTTACGATTCCCATATTAACAAGTTCATGTTCTATTCCTTGATCATGACTGTTTTTAACTAATTAAATATTAACACTGTTGATTAAAATTCCGTATTTTTCACATTGTCTACAATGTTACATTTACACTAATTAACCGTCCACAGTTTCCTGTTGTAATTAAAGTAGAAAGTAGAGTTGCAGATAATTTAAATTGTTGATATCAATAATACTTTCTGAAATGTTGAAATGATACTTAATTTTTTTTTACTAACTTTTAGAACATTAAGGGAAAACAGAACAGAACGAAATAGAACTAACTTTCCTTATTAATTACAATTATCAATTTTTAAAAACTTAGTGTTAATTAATATTTTATGGTTTGTTAGGAGCTCAATTGCAGTATTTAGCTGCGAACATTTGGACTTAGAGCTCAAATGCCACTGAGGTTAATCGGAACTTTGTTGATGATTAATACTGAAGTGTTGCGTCTCTACTAACTCATGCAACTTTTAGTATCTTTCATCTTCTACTTATTTCAGTCATTAGACTGCGGCTATGCTGAGGCTCCAGGAGGCGCAATGGCCCAGTGGTTAGGGCAGCGGACTCGCGGTCATAGGATCGCGGTTTCGATTCCCAGACCGGGCGTTGTGAGTGTTTATGGAGCGAAAACACCTAAAGCTCCACAAGGCTCCGGCAGGGGATGGTGGCGAACCTTGCTGTATTCTTTCACCACAACTTTCTCCCACTCTTACTTCCTGTTTCTGTTGTGCCTGTAATTCAAAGGGTCAGCCTTGTCACACTGTGTCACGCTGAATATCCCCGAGAACTACGTTAAGGGTACACGTG
>NC_068984.1:115423660-115425420 GCF_001194135.2 Octopus bimaculoides | reverse complement strand
CACACACACACACACACGGTGGGCTTCTTCCAGTTTCTGTCTGTCAAATTCACTTGCAAAGCTTTGGTCAGCGCGGGGCCATAGTGGAAGACATTCACCTAAGTTGCCACGCAGTGGGACTGGATCCGAGACCATGTAGTTGTGAAGCAAACTTCTTACCATGCAGCCGTGCCTGCGCCTATATATTAAAGGAAAAACGAAATATAATAAACTTACATTATTAATTACAATTATTAATTAAAAAATCTCAGCGTTAATTAATATTTTATGGTCTGCAAGGTGATCGGTTAAGGCGGCAATCT
Source organism: Octopus bimaculoides (assembly GCF_001194135.2). Lineage (NCBI taxonomy): Eukaryota > Metazoa > Mollusca > Cephalopoda > Octopoda > Octopodidae > Octopus > Octopus bimaculoides. The sequence continues at coordinate 115,425,118 of NC_068984.1, read as the reverse complement.
GACTTTAAAAAACCCTGGACATAGTGGAAATAGACAAAGAAAAACACTCAATTGGCTTAGGACTCAAAGATAAGATTGAAGGAGTTTTTATTGCGGCAGCATCAAAGCCGCCTCGTTAAAACTGTTAACATTAACTAATGAAAAAGAATAAATGGAGTTAACTTCAAAATATGTGCAGACTGGGAAGAAACAATGAACTACACTGTCTCATGCATCTCAGTTTTAGACAAGGCAAAGTACAAGGCAATAGATAGTGTTGTGGTGTTCATACTCTAGAAGTTACAAGATCATTGAAGAATGCAAACAGAAAATAGTGGTATAAACGGACATCGGAATAGGTATCAGAGGATGACAAAACAACTATATTCTGTGATACGTCAGCTCACACACACACACACACACACACACACACACACACACACACACACACACACACTGAAGGCTTATATGTCATATTGTTGTCAAAAAACGCAAGAAATGAAATGATTCGTAATCGAATTATCAGTTTCAACATAGGATAGAAATGAAAATTTTAATTTAAATATCTGGAAATAGAGATAACCAGATTATGAGGACTGAAATCAGAAACAGTTTCCATAAAAAAAAAAAAAAATAGAAATTTGAGAATGATTTAAAAAACAAGCAGTTTATTACATAGAATGATATCACTACGGAAGAAAATTAAAGACATAATCTATTATACACATAACATTTACATAATTCGCAAGACAACAGACTGATAAACTATGGAAGGAAATAAAAGATATTATATATTCACGATATATTTATGTTAATATTATTCATAAAATAACTGATTGATGAATACTGAAATTAAGAATTTCTTTCAAACCCACAGCTTGGTAGGGAAGCTACTGTAAATTCAAGTCCAGTGATGTACATTTTTCTTTGTTATGAAAATAAAAATGCAATTTAGTATATTAAGACTTACTCAGACCTTACACAGTAAGTAATATTACTGATTATATCCGCCGAGGTCGACTTTGCCTTTCATCCTTTCGGGGGTCGATAAATTCAGTACCAGTTGCGTACTGGGTCGATCTAATCGACTGGCTCCACCCCATCAAAATTTCGGGTCTTGTGTCTAGCGTAGAAAAGAATATTACTGATAATTTTCGACTTCGTCCTAATTTAAACGAGATTACTCCTTGGCATAATGTAGAAATAATAAATAACAACTCTCCAAATAGAGGAAGTGACAAATGTATTAGAAAGACTATTGTTTTCAACGATGGTTTCTGTGAGATTTACTATCAGTACAGTCTATGAGAGCTTTACACGATTTAAAGAAGATAACGCTTTAGAGAGAATACAATTTCAAAAGAAATTATGCAATTTACATTACCATTTTCCTTAGACACCCGTCCTATTGGACCGTCCTATTTCGGGCTTGAATTTCGTTTCTTCTATCACAGCGACGTGTATGTTATGCGTGAGTAT
>NC_068984.1:115421182-115423550 GCF_001194135.2 Octopus bimaculoides | reverse complement strand
CTCCAGAGATATTTCACTTTTCCAGAAATTAAAAAAAAAAAAGTTATAGAAGTTTAAAGTTTAAATTTTCACTCAGTCAGAAAACAGGATTTGGAAGCTGTCATTTTGTGCGTGACAGCACGTGGTATCAACTGTAAACAAATGAAATACTGGTAGAATTTATAAACTTTAAAAGCTATTAACTCTTTATTTGTTGATTTATGGCGAAAATGAATATCAAAGCATTTATTAGCATACAAAACTACATCATTATACCGGATATGAAATCAATTCGAACAGAAATTGAAGAGATTGAAAATTGGCAGCCAAATAGAAAAGATCCGCTCCAGCTTAATAAAATTTAGATGGTTTAAAAATTTTAAAACCTGTGCAACACTATGGTGACTAAAAAAGAACTATATGGATGTAAGCTCTATTTTATCTTCTCATTTATAATGGTTTCAAATTTTGGCACAAGGCTAGTAATTTTGGGTGAGAGGTTCGATTATATCGACTCCGGTGCTGAACCGCTACTTATTTTATCGACCCCAAAAAGATGAAAAGCAAAGTCGACCTCAGCGGAATTTGAACTCAGAACGTAAAGACGGACGAAATGCTGCTAAGCATGTTTTTTGGCGTGTTGACGATTCTGTCAGCTCGCCGACTTTATCTTCTCATTAATACTAAAATGTTGAGGTTGGGGCAACAAATTTCAATATTTTGGAGGAGACATAGTATTTATTAGTTTGAGAATTCATTCAATATTGCAGTATTTTAACATTGTATTATATTTATGTGGTTTAGTCCTGTGTGTAAACTATTAGATTTCTTTTCGGTGAACAGTTGAGATGGGAGAGACCGGAGCAGTAATTTTGCTTTTATACTTTTGTACTTTATCATCTATTGTTATCATTTGTGAAAACTAGTGCATTTACGAGAAATTTTCGTAAACGGTATTCTTTGATTGTAATTACGTGATTATTTTTTTTTGCGGGGGAAAAATATAATAAAAACAAAAAGACCTTTACTCTTTTAAAGTCTTGAATTCCGTTTAACAGGATTACCGTATGGTCGATTAAATCAGATGCAATATTTGGCTGGTATTTATTTTATCGATCCCCGAAACAAAGATAATTCTAGTAGTATTTGAACCTGAAATGTAATGATTCATAACTAAATACCACAATGTAACTAAACGTCGTTTTGTTTGGTAGTTTATCGATTATTTATAATAATTATGTGAAATGAGATGAAGAAAAAAAAATAACATCAATCAATTATGTCTAAAAAGATGTTCAAATATAATATATAAATCTAAGTGATAGAATGTTATGTTTGATAACGAAATATAGATACATTAATAAGCCCTATTAATTAATTGGTGAGGAGGAGGAGTAGGAGGAGGAGAAAAAGAAAAGCAATGAGAAGAAATAAAATAGGTCACAAAATATCAACAATGTAAATTACCCGAGGATCTCCCAACATTTTATTAAATTTATAACACACCTAGATTCGTTAGAAAGCTCTTCAACAATATCAGATACGATAATCAAGAAAAATGAAACTATTTCAAGGAGGAACAACAACTATTACAACAATTACAACAAGAATAATAATCGCAACAACAATAAAATATTTGACAAAACGTAACAACCACAAAGAAGAAGAAGAACAACAAACATAATTATTATAATGATTTTATTCTGATAGTTTTCTAAATAATTTAAAAAAAATTTATTTTCAATTTTAACGAGTCTGCCAGTCAATCTTCATCGTAAATTAACAAATTTTGTATTAATTACGGCATTGGGAAACCTGCAAGGAGAAAAACAAAAATAAATACATTTTTAAAAGTGAACAGGAAAGAAAAAAATAACAAAAAAAAAACTGTAGTGACTTTGATAATTTTTATGAAAGTTTGCTCTCGGCATTATAATCTATATTGCAATAGCAGGAAGTGACGTAATTTAGAATATTTGTGTGTGTGTGTTATATTTGTGGGTGTTTGGTGTGTGTGTATGTGTGTGCGTGTGCGTGTGTGTGCGCGAGCCAACGAGAGCATATATGCACATTGTAACTCGGCCTTTATGCAGATTGTGTGTGCATTTTTTTATATGTTTGTATGATGTGTGTACGTGCATGTGTGTGTGTGTGTGTGTGTGTGTGTGCGCGTATATATGTTTGTGTTTCATGGTGTGTATGTGTGTGTAGAATTGTGTATGCAGCGTATATTTTAAGACCCCCAGATATTAGTGTGTGTTTGTAGATAAGTGTATAGTAAGTATGTATGCATGCATATAAGTATCTACGTATCCTTTCATGGATTATGCATGTAAGAATGTATGAGTGTATGTATGCATATATGGATACATGCATACATACATATATA
>NC_068984.1:115416036-115418834 GCF_001194135.2 Octopus bimaculoides | reverse complement strand
AAAAAGTCTAAGCTAAGAGCATTAGATCCTTTTGTAAGAAAGCTAGCAAATGTGTACGGCAACAAAAACAAAAAAAAACCCAAAACAAACAAACAAAAAACGGAGAACATGGTACACAATTACGAATACAAACAAGAAATAACAACAGGTGTCTTTTGACTGAGAACGAAAGAAATTGAGCTCGTGTGTATGAAGTGAAAACCTAAAGGCAGGAACATAGGAGATGGATATAAGGTGTTGGCGGTCGGTCACGATACATGTATTAAAGCGCTACTAATACTGCTCTATGTATGTATGTATGTAAGTATGTATGATCATACCAAGCTAATTTTATCTACTATCGGTCTTCCATACATTGTATATACAAAGGAACATTTTGTATGAATTTTTATTTAACCGTCAAGTGAATGGCAATATCAGTGAGTTTTCAATTAGTGTTTTACTATGACGGTGACAGTGAATTTTAATAAAGCAACCACTGCTTCTGTCTCACACAGTAAATATATATAGGGTGTTGCACATATCGCAAATCTGGGTTTCGATTCCCGGATTGAGCATTGTGTTGTGTTCTTGCACTAAAACTCTTGCTCTGCGATCACTTCTACACCTGACGTGTGGCACACCATGCACCTGTACAGGCAATGTCAATTTTAATGGAGAGAATGAACTAATATACAGTACAAACATTTGATCACAGTAATTAAATCATCTGCACAGCATGCTGGAACCCTCATCTATATACATATATGTATGTGTACGCTCGCGCGTGTGTATATATAATAATTGACGAGGGAAACAGTAGATAGGTTTAGCACTGGTTTTTATTCAGCACGACGATCGTTTCGACCCATGTATAAAGACTAATGCTAAATCTATCTTCTATTTCCTTCATGAATTATTATCTCAACTAAGACTGTGGAATTCCTGAGGTAGATCCAGAGGAAATATATCCCAACCCGTGGATGACACCAGGTAGCCCAAACTGTGAATGTGCTTTTCTCAATACACTAATTGACATATACCCATTAGTCCAAAAGGAGTGACTGTGTGGTAAGTAGCTTGCTTACCAACCACATGGTTCCGGGTTCAGTCTCACTGCGTGGTACCTTGGGCAAGTGTCTTCTACTATAGTCTCGGGCCGACCAAATCGTTGTGAGTAGATTTGGTAGACGGAAACTGAAAGAAGCCCGTCGTATATACACCCCCCACACACACATAGAAAGATAAATAGATAGATATATTAGCAAAAATGCTCGGCGTTGCCTGGGTTAAAGAAAATAATGTAATTTAAAAACGCCGCCTAGATTACGCAGGTCTCAACTGCTAGTAGCTGAGATACCAACTTTCTACATTAATAGCTCTCCAATCCATGCCAGCATGGAACATAGACGTTAAGTGAAATGGGAAAAGAATGTTGTCAACTCATATATATATAAAGTAAATACACGTAATTCAAAAACACCTTTTGTCTAACTTATTTCGTAACCAAAAAACAGGTACAGATTATAAAACAATGAAATGCTGTGCGTAGAGCACACACACACACACACACACACACACACACACACACACACACACACACACACACACACACACACACACACACACACACACACACACACAGACAGCGAATATACCACGTTATTGTTTCACTTTTATATACAGAGATATACATTCACGCATATCAGTCGTAAAGTGAAAGTGTAATAGTAATACTTTAACACTCAATGGTTTTACACTTCTGTATATGACATGTACATACTAGTCATGTAAGTGCTTCTTTATATACTATGTTTTCTGTCTTGCCATGTTTATCACCGAGAATGTAGAGGTTCTTTTCATCTCCAACTCTAGAACATCCAACATACAGCTGACCATGTAGGAAGCAAGGTTGAAGGAGGTTAAGTCCCACTACCTTTAGAGATTGACCTTGTGCTTTGTTGATAGACATTGCAAAGCTAAGTTTGACCGGAAACTGCAGTCTTTTGAGCTGAAAGGGGAGATAATTTGAAATGAGAGGTATTCTTGGAATGAAGACATTCTCGCCCATCATGTTGCCTGTAATTATTGTTGCTTCCAACACATGGGGCATGGCTGTTTTAACAACCAACCTTGTTCCATTGCAGAGTCTGGGTGCATCAAGGTTTCTTAATAGCGTTATGGGAGCACCTATTTTCACGATCAGAACGTGTGGTGGGAATCCTGGTGGCTGAAGTGAATTGAGGAACTCCACAGGGTAATGCGTTTCCTGTTCTTGATCAGGGACAGAATTAATTGATCTGTATGAAAATTCAGGTCCTGGAAGCTGAGTTAACAAATTTAGATTCAACTTGTCTACAGCATCATTCCTTGGTGCCAGAATTGTTCTTTCACATAGCCACTTGTGACTTTTATAGTTTGTGGCAATGTTTGGAAACACTTTGCTCTTTAGTTCTTCAAGGGAGGCAGTCATATTGCCACATGGGAGATGGTGAAGACTATCTTCTGGATCTTGTGGAAGTTTTTCATTTCCAATGTCAAGTAACTTGTTGGAGAACTGTGCGGCTAACGGATCACCATGAATGTGAACCCTCATGTTGGTTGTCAGAGTAAGCTGCTTAACATGTTGCCAGATATATGAGGACTTGATGCAAGCTCTCAGCTCATCTGCCCTGGTTCCTCTGGGAATGACAGGCAGCGTTTGCCTGAAGTCACCAGCCATGAGGAGGGTGACACCACCCATACTCTTCTTATTGTTTCTCAAGTCTAGTAGTGTTCTATCAAGCGCTTCAAAGGCTGCCTTATGGGACATTGTTGCC
>NC_068984.1:115415376-115415936 GCF_001194135.2 Octopus bimaculoides | reverse complement strand
GAGAGAGATGGATTGAGAGATATAAATAGAGAGATATGTTACGTCAATGAGGCTAGAAAACAGGAAGTAAATATTTTAACTTTCAAAGACGTGAATGTAATATAAAAAGCAATATTTTTTATTTTTGATTAAAAAAAATCAAATGAAGAGCCTATTATTTGTCCTCCATCATTAGTATGAAAGCAATTGGTGAAACCGTTTTCGCGTTAAACGCGAATACACATACATCTCTATTTTATATATTAGATATATATATATATATGTGTGTGTGTGTGTGTATGTGTCTGTGTGTGTATGTGTCTGTGTGTGTGTATGTGTCTGTGTGTGTTTTTTTATGTTTGTGTGTCTGTGTTTGTTCCCCCACCATCGTTTGACAACCGTTATTGGAATGTTTACGTCCCCGTAACTTAGCGGCTCAGCAAAAACGACCGTTAGGATAAGTACTAGGCTTACAAAGAATAAGTCCTGGGGTCGATTTGTGCGACTAAAGGCGGTGCTCCAGCATGGCCGCAGTCAAATGACTGAAACAAGTAAAAGAGTAAAAAGAGAGTATATATGTT
>NC_068984.1:115408042-115415243 GCF_001194135.2 Octopus bimaculoides | reverse complement strand
GCCTGTCGTATATATGTGTATGTATGTGTGTGTGTGTGTCTTTGTGTCTGTGTTTGTCTCCCAACAATCACTTGACAATCGATGTTAGTGTGTTTACGTCCCCGTAACTTAGCGGTTCGGCAAAAGAGACCGATAGAATAAGTACTAGGCTTCCAAAGAATAAGTCCTTTGGTCGATTTGCTCGACTAAAGGCAGTGCTCCAGCATGGCCGCAGTCAAATGACTGAAACAAGTAAAAGAGTAAAAAGAGAGTATATATGTTTGATTTGAACCTATTGTTGTTACTGCTTTTATAGTTGCTTACTGAGTAAGAGGAGTAGATAGACGCATTACTGAGAAATTAAAGAGGTGAATATTCTCCTTCAGGGCTAACTTATTTTTCTCGCCATAAGAGAATTATTTCCATATTTCTATATAATCCAATTTTTACACATACACACACATATACCGTCATGATGTACAACGTATTCTATTTGATCGTTTAAAAGTCTGACCATAGCCGGTTTCTTTCAGAGAGAGAAAGAGAGAGGGAGAAAGAGAGAGAGAGAGATAGAGAGATAGAGATAGAGATAGAGAGAGAGAGAGAGAGAGAGAGAGAAAGAGAAAGAAAAAAAGGACGAAAGAAAACAGGAAAAAAGGAAAAAGAGAAGAATAAATACTTAGTACAGGACTCAAGCTTTATTTACGACCTCGAAAAGATAAGGAATAGTTGAACACGGCGGTACTTGAACGAATACTTTCAGGCAATCATTCCAACGCTCCAACAAATTTCTCAGCTCTCTGCCTATACATACATACATACATACATACATACATACATACATATATATACATACATACATACGCACATACATACATACGTATATACATACATACATACACACGTACACAATACACACATGCATTCACATATCCACAATTACATACCTATATATAGATATATTACATATATATATATATATATATATATATGTATGTATATATATATATATCGTATATATATATATATATATATGTGTGTGTGTGTGTGTGTGTGTGTGTGTATATATATCCTTTTGTTTTCTTTTTACTGGTTTCAGTCATTTGACTGCGACCATGTCCTATCTTCCCTTATGTCGAAGTGCTAAGCAATAGCGACATGAACAAGTCAACAGCGTTTGTCCATTAGTGGGAGGAACAAACACATGCACAAAGACACACACACACAATTCATACGCACACACACACACACTTACATATAATCGGGAGAGACTTAAAAACATTGAGAAATGTTTACAAAAATGTAAAAATACTAGCTATTAAAGAAATTCTAAATTAATAAATTAATTGGATCTGTAATAGAAATAATACTGCTACTGCTGGATTTAATTTTAATTCTATAAAATAACTTTTTTAAATATCTTTTTGTGGAGAGCTTCTCTAAATTTAATTGCCTTTTCTTTGTTCATTTGTTGCTTTCATGTGTTAGTTATACTATAGTATTTTAACAAAAGCATATAAATGAATACCACAGCCGACAGATGGTATGTATTGTTGATTAAAATATTGGAATTTAATTAAAATTTTTTTATTCATTTTTTTTTTTTCAAATTAGAATTAAAACCTAAGGGGCCGAATTTATTATGAAAATTTTCTCTGCAACGTTTTAAGAAGGAAACTATTAATATTATTATGCCCGACTCCTGCTCAAAGATTATTTTAATCAGGAACCTATTAATGATTTTATTAGGCACCAATCTTCAAAGCTACAGGGTAAAGGAAATGAGAAATGTGTCGTGAAAAATTCAGAGTTTTATGCATTTTTTTCTGCGAAATTTTCTTTGTTGTAGAAGTGTTTTTTTAATGCAATTGAGAAAAAAAAAACATTGATGGACTTGTTTTATCACGATCTTAACGCAAAATCTCTAGACCACCAATACATTCTGTTGCATCATATGTTTCATATACCTTCTCACGAAACAAGAGAGCCAATAGAGTTCTATATTTAAGAGATGAGGAATTATGTACATTATTTACATTTGACGGATATTTGTCCTCATCTTGTTTGTTGTTAATACAACGTTTCGGCTGATATACCCTCCAGCCTTGATCAGGTGTCTTGGGGAAATTTCGAACCTGGGTTCTCATATCAACCGAAACGTTGTGTTAACAACAAACAAGATGAGGACATATATCTGTGAAATGTGAATAATGTAAGAGAGCCAATATATGGAAGGATTCGTTGGATAATGTACTTTACTACTCGTATGCCTACTTAATGAGATCTAGCTCGGGGTTTAAACAATAAAAATAATATGCTCTCACCAGGCAACTGTCTTAAAAACAGAGGGACTCATTGCATTATGTAGTCTTAAATACACATAGCTCGAGAGAGAGAGAGAGAGAGAGAGAGAGAGGGGGGGGAGAGAGTTGTAATGGCTGCAGGCGGAGGTCTTTGACCATAGATCTACTTTATCAAAGCTAACCTGGGATTCAACAGCAACAATAACAACAGCAACAGTATGTACTCTCACAAGCCAAAGTGGGAGCTTTTGTGTCAAATCTCGACTCGCTAAAGGTAATAGTCAAATCTTCCTCCATTTACACCCAGTTATCTTGAAGAGGAAGCAGACAGATGGAATAATAGTTGATCAAGGCTGACGCGCATTTCAGAGACTCCATCTAAGAAAATCTGAAGAAGGAATTGTAATTCCGAAATATCATCGGACTATAGATAACCAAATTACAACAGGTATATAGTCCATTTTTTTTGTTTTATAGTGCATTGTTGTACCATTGTAAACTTTTTATTCTTTACAAACAATATATACGTTTCTAACCATTAATATAAATTAAAAAAATTCGTTGATGGGTAAGCCAATAGGTAATCGGGACGTACCTCAGCACATTGCACCCTCATTAACGCAATGTTTTGATCCACGGCCAACACACAAACCTCATACTGTCTTAGTTAACAAAGCTATAAATATCTGCGAGAGTACTATGTAAAGCTCTTACATAAGCTTAATTTAAGTCCTTCACGAGAACCACGAAAGGAGCACTCCAACTTCAAACAATTCTATTATCACTATGCTAAACTAAACAATATATATTAGTATGATCATAGATCTTTAAACATCCGATTAAAGGGTTCGTTACAAATAGCTTTGTTTTTTTTTACATTCAACTTCTCTTTATCCATCATCTTCAATAATACTTTTCGTTAAAAAATCCACAACAGTAATGCCGTTAACTAGATGGAAAGTATTTTGAATGTACGATAGGTATTTGATTCATATATTACTTTTTTTAATATTTTATGCGTTATTTTAAGAGAGGCGATATTTTTTAGTACACGAAAGCTTTCAAAATATGTTTAAATTTCTTTCGTTTAATCTGTTGAATGATACAAAACTTATAGAGGCAACAGTAATTGAAACATTTAGCTCTGAGTCAAGTTCAAATTCTATTTCTATATAAACCTTATTTCTGAGTTGTTCAAGAATGGAGCTTCTTTACAAAGTATCTTTCCTGAAATCACTAACTACATTCCTGATAATAATATTCTATTATTATATTGTTATTAAAAGCTTGAAACGCTATTGTTACAGTCAAGACAAAACATCATTTATAGTATATGAAATCAGATAAAAACCACTCGAAGGCGTTACAAGTCACGGAGATATTGGCAACCAAGATCCCGACCTCAATAACCAGCGTAAATGCTTACAACTTACAACATTATAAATTATTTCTAAGTACCCTTATGATTCTCCTTATCTACTTCCAAACGAACGAAAACACAAGACCAACTTGTAAAAATACAGTTTCACAAGTCTTCTTGACGTCAAATACTCTCCATACGTTGCAAAATCTCAATTGATATCTGATAAATTATACTTGCTTCGACACGAAAATCATGTTATTGTTATGTAGAAGTCAGATAGAAATCAATTATGGCTTATCGTGTCTTATCAACTGATTTGAGATTTCATCGCTGTCATTTGTCAATCAGAAGTACTAAACAGTTCAAATTACTGGTTGTCAACTTCACTGTTTCTGCTGTCATATTCTCTGTAATTACTTCTAAAAAAACATCGAAGTAACATATATGTGAAATCTATATTTTGAAAATCTGCCAATGTTTTACAGCTTTTCTATATTTCTGAATGATTGCAGTTGTATTAAATAAATCACATTCATTTTCGATAATTCGCTGTTTTTTACTTTTTCATTTGTATTTTGCCAAAGACCACCAACTTTTATTATAAGTCAAAATGAAAAGTAGTAAACTTTACACCAATATGGATGCATATAATTAAAAGCGAGCGCTTTTGTTATGGCTAATGAGAAAATTCAATTCATCAGAGGCTTTGTTCCGAGAAAATATGTTCAGTTTACGAATCATTATAGTAAAGACAACTCCCAAAAGTACAAAATATTTAATGAATTCTACGACAGTCTTCATACATGACATTTTTATTTACTTTTCCAATTGTGTATTTTGCCCTTACCACTTTTGTTTTACGCCAGAAGGACGTATAATGTAAATATAATAAATGAGTGGTTATTTTTTTTGCAATTGATGCTCTCAGAATTATTTAATTCTTAGACAATACATGAAGCGATCGTCTCGTTGCTATGGTCACTTCATGGTTGAATGAAGGAAAACTATTTGTTTTTGTGATCTTCATTTTAAACCTGTGTCGTGTGAGAAAAGCACAGCTGAATGTTATTCAAGAGCGCATCCACGTAAGAGAAAAACCGATAAAACTTAAACATTTAGCGGATGTAACGACACGGTCAGAATATTTAATTATATCTAAGACATAACAAGATATATATTCACTACTAGATATCTGAGAATGTCTGAAGTAAATCTTTATTCATGAGAATCAGCATTCACAGTTTCAATGGAATTAGAAGAAAACGGAGACTTTGTTGTTGAAGTTTCTTTTCGCATTTTAGCCCCAGGTTAACTCTGAACGGAGCAAGACGGATGTTCAAAAGTGCTCTAGCAATGACCATCCCATCTCACTTCCAGAAAATGTATCTAGAACGACATTATTCAACACGTACATTTTTTTTATAGTGGCATGATGGGAATTTGCAGTAAATTTGGTGGCTATTTCTAAGTTTAAGTAAATATTGAATATAACACGGTATTTAAGGAAAAAAAAATAATAAATCATAAATCTTCGTGGTGGTTGTGTAAACGTAAACACCCGTGACTAAGATCAAAAGAAGAAATAACTAACAAAATAGTTTCTACTTTAGAAGCAAGGCCAGCAATTTCGAGGGAGGGCGTGTCGATAAAATCGATCCCAAAACTTGACTGGTACCTTATTTTATCGGCCCCAAAAATATAAAAGCGAAGTTAACCTTGGCAAGATTTGAACTCAGAACGTAATTGAAAATAAATAAATAAAAAGTTGCATTAAATACTGCACAGCGTTGTACCCGACGTTTTAATGACTCTACTAACTCTCCGTCGTAAACTCCTAGCAACTATTAATAATATAATATTATCATATTAGGGCGGCGAGCTGGCAGAATCGTTAGCACGTCGGGCAACATGCTTAGCGGTATCTCGTCTGCCGTTACGTTCTGAGTTCAAATTCCATGGAGGCCGACTTTTGCCTTTCATCCTTTCGGGGTCGATTAAATAAGTACAGTCACGCATGTAATCGACTTAATCCCTTTGTCTGTCCTTGTTTGCCCCCTCTATGTTTAGCACCCCCCTGTAGTCAATAAAGAAATAAATATAATATTATCATGTCAAAACTTTAAATTAAAACAAACACTCGGAAGAGACAAGTGGTGGCCTGTGTCTGCAAAAGCTAATCAAAAGTTAATTAGTAAAGTGCTTATGTCGGAAGTAAACAAGAATTTTGATGTTTTTACAAGACCTCATCTGAGAAACAAACTTTTCGAAACGGCAAGGTCTTATGTGCTTACGGCATAACCAATCTTTAGCAAGTATTTCAACTCCTATATGGTATTTACAAATTCGTTTTACTTAGCCACTTACCTGTTTTAATTATAATTACAATTTTTAGTTAAATAAATTTCTTTGTGTCGGTGTACTATATAATTAGAATTTCGAGGACAAAAATTTCTTAGCATATAGACTTGTAAAATCGGATTTTACCCAGTTACTTTTGGCCTGGAGGTACTTGAGGTAATTGGGAACCTAAACGAACACTTTGTCTTGTATTTTAGCATATGTATGTTCTCTGCATACATATGCATATATATATATATACATATACATCCATCCATCCATCCATCCATCCATCCATACAAACCCACTCACAAGACTTTGGTCGGCCCGAGGCTATTGCAGAAGACACTTGCCCAAGGTGCCACGCAGTGGGACTGAACCCGGAACCATGTGGTTGCTAAGCAAGCTACTTACCACACAGCCACTCCTGCGCCTATACATTCTTTGGAAAGACAGCATGATCAAACCCCTTGATTTCAAAATAATGCTTGACAATATTGATAGCAACATACAATTCACCATGGAACACAACAGTAAACAACTCCCTTTTCTTGACATCCTAATTAAAATAGTCAATAACCACATCGAAACAGACATCTTCTATAAACCCACAGATTCTAAACAATACCTATTATTCAACTCATGCCACCCCAAACACATAAAAATTAATACAGCTTATAATCTAGCGAAAAGAATCTGTACCATAGTTTCGGACACCTATAGTCGTGAACGAAGACTCTTTGAACTTAGATCAATACTAATCAAAAGACATTACCCAATATCTTTAATAAATGATGGAATTAAACGAGCTAAGGAAATAGATATACGAACATTAAAGGAAGTCAACTGAAATACTAAACCAGACTTAAAAATACTCCCATACATCTCCACACATAACCCTAGAAACAACGAAGCCTTTAACATTATCATCCAAAATCTACCCATCCTTACGAGAGATAAAACAATGAACAAAATTTTAGGCTCACACAAAATTATCAAAAGCAAAATGCAACCTAAATCATTGAAAAAAATATTTACCAGCGCAAGACTATATCCATTAACAACAGAACCAACAGTGAAATACATACATACATACATACATACATATATATATATATATATATATATAGGCAATGTTAAATCTCTGAACGAGGTATTAACAGTAACTGCACGATAAAGTGAAGTATATTTGTGGCAAATATACTTCACTATATATATA
>NC_068984.1:115402096-115404770 GCF_001194135.2 Octopus bimaculoides | reverse complement strand
GTGGTCGTGCATTGTGGTGAAGAATGATTGGCCCTCTTCTGTTGACCAGTCTTTTTGCCCCTGCATAAACTCTTCTCCAGCCGGCATGTTTATCAATGCTGTGCTGTTTTCTGTGGTTTTGGCACTCTTCCAAGAACTTGTACCAGTTTCAATACCATTTTCGACAATTTAGTTGGCGATTTATCCATGTTTTGCGTGTTCCTTTTCCACAAAATATAACAATATTTTCCCACTTCACACAAGGAGAGAAAACGTTAGCAAAAAACTTCCTCAAGCAGAAAAATAGCGTGTTTTACAAAAAGCACTAAACAAAAGCTCAATCACGTAACAATCCAACAGTGTAAACTCAACAAATTATCCACAAAACTCACGCCAAACCTTTCGAACAACACACAAACAACATTCGCGAACAAGTCTGATTCTTTATTGCTCACAAGGAGCCAACATAAAGGGACAGCACAAAGTGGGGACAAAAAAGTGGATGGAAAGGATGCATAAAATAATTAGATAAAAAATGACAAATGAAATGAAGCCATTCGGCCCTACCTCTGAGCGACTTCATTTAACCTATTAATACAACTTTTTAAACATTATTTATAACCAGTTAATTTTCACTTTTCTGAAAAATGTTTATGTTTAATATCTTAAGATAGCTTACCCACTCTGGTATTGTACTGGAGTCAATTTTCTTGACCCAGCACTCAACGTCCTCCTCATAATTCTTTAATGTCGGGATATGCTCTGGGTCTGCCGCCAAACAATGACAGTGCAAAGGTAACCCAGTACATTCTGCGATATTCACCTTTATTGTTCGGTCCCACGAGTCTATCTCAAAGTTTTTCGTTAGATCCATTGTATAATATGACATATTTTCCTCACAGGGCGGAGGTGGGGGAGTTTGGGTCTCTTGTGTGCTT
This sequence comes from Octopus bimaculoides, assembly GCF_001194135.2. NCBI lineage: Eukaryota > Metazoa > Mollusca > Cephalopoda > Octopoda > Octopodidae > Octopus > Octopus bimaculoides. The sequence goes on along the minus strand of NC_068984.1, from coordinate 115,403,853 downwards.
GTGCTTATCTTATCTATATTAGGTGGGGCATGGAGAGGCTTGGTGCCTGCAGGGTGAGGGGGAAGAGTGGGATTGGGTGGGAGTTGAGTGGGAGTTGGGTGCGAGTTGGGTGGGTGTGGGATTGTGGTCAACATTTACAAGACGTGCTTTTTTCTTCTCTTCTTTCCCCTGCCATTTCCCATTCGTTCTTATCTTTGCTCACCTCTTCTTCCTCGGCGCTAGTACTGGTTTTCGCCGGCGGTAGAGGCGCGGTTTTCTTCCTGCACTCAGGCTTTTCTGGAGGATTTACAGGCGACGGAGGACAGTCCGTTCTAATGTGGCCTTTCAGGCCACAGTTGTAGCATCGCGGGTCGTGCCCTGCACTCTGACCCGAGTGTCACCTCTTCGACCGTGATGGTCTCAACTGTGTTTCAAGGTCCTTCGGAACAGATCATATGAGCCGTTCTGGTGGCCTGTAGGACCACCATCGTCTCTTCTGTGCCCAGCAATGAGGCAGCTACTAGCCAGGCTACATCAATTTCTGGGAGGTATATCTTCTACCCTAACCCTGGGTTGGTGTCTGCAAGGGAAGGGTGGGAGTCGGGTGGGTGTGGAATGGGAGTTATCGTTCGTAGCTTGTACCTTTTTTCTCCTCTTTCTACTCTTCTTTCCTGCAGTTTCCCACCTGTCTTTGGTTTTATTTTCTCCATCTTCCTCTGTACTGATCTCTCTTTCGCTGGTTCTTGCCGTTGGTGGAGGTGCAGTTTCTTTTACGATCATGGGTGCCTCTTGTGACTTTACAGGCGGTGGAGGACATTCTACTCTAATATCGCCTTTTTGGGCCAAATTTGTACCAACGAGGGATCCTGCCCTCCACTCTAGATCTGAGTATTACATCGTCGACCGTTATGGTCTCCGAAATATTTTCTAGGTCCTCCGGGGTGGCCTGAATTATCATATTCAAGCTCTGCACCTGCCAATTTTTATGTGCAGTGCTGGTGGCTTTTCCTCCATGCCTAGTAGTATAGCAGTTACTTTTGGCCACGGCCGCTAAATTCCTTTTAACCTTCTTTTTTGTGTATCTCAAAAATTGCTTGCAGCAATTCTTCCTCAACATACGTACATATGCACCTGGACATAAGTACACATGCGTGTGTGTACCCAGACACACACGCAGATACAAACACAAATAGTTATACATATACACATGCACATGCACGCAGAGGGAAAGAATAGGCACACATATACACAGAGGCACACAGAGAGGCACAAAACACTCACATATATATTGACGTAGAGTGTACGTCAATATGCAGACTTCTAAAACATACATATATGTATATATGTGTACGTTTGTCCCAGTGCGTATATGTGCGCGCGCGCGCTACTTGGGTTTTTGCTGGTTTGTTTACATCTTCATTACTTAGCCTTCCGGTCAAAGAGACCGATAGAATATGTACTAGGCTTTAAAAAAATGATATGTACTTGGGGTCGATTTCTTTGGCTAAAACCTCCAAGGCGATACCCAAGCCTGGCCGCTGTCCAATGACTGAAACAAGCAAAAAATTAAGAGATTTATCTATCTATCTATCTATCTATCTATCTCTATGGACGGACGGTAGACGTGTCGGCTCCGTAAGTTTTGCCTTTTTCATGTTTTAAAAAGTTTGTTTGTAAAGTTTATTTTATATACAAAGTTGTATAACAACTTGTAGACTCTCTGGTGCAAGTTTTTTGCGACGGAAATCTGCCCTGTGTGGCACATTTCCAGGATATAA
>NC_068984.1:115391723-115395994 GCF_001194135.2 Octopus bimaculoides | reverse complement strand
TTTCTGCTTTGTTTTCGCCCCCCTCGAAAAGAAAAAACTCTACATTTGTATTTTGTCCCCTCTGTGTTGAGCCCTGTGTGGCTAATAAAGAAACCTATCTATCTATCTATCTATCTATCTATCTATCTATCTATCTATCTATCTATCTATCTATCTATCTATTTGTCTGTTTGTTTGTCTGTTTGTTTGTCTGTCTGTTTGTCTGTCCGTTTGTCTGTCTGTTTGTCTATCTGTCTGTCTATATCTAGTATGTTGGAGCAACGGAAGACCCATTAAAGACCTGGTTAAATAACCACAGATCCTGGTGTGGCGTATCATTATATCATTAACCAGCTATATTCGGCAATTAAAAGAGGAAGGAACTCCACACAAAATTAACTGGAAGCTTGCACCATACCTAGCGGAAGCAGACGGTGAAAATTTTGCTTAATCGAGAGGATAATGATCCTAAAACGTTTGCATGATCCGCGTGCCGTCAAGAATTTAAATGTGAAATCTTTAGCCTCAATCCACATGATAGAAAATTCATTTTAGAAACGTGGTTTCCGGCTGCGGACAAGAGAATGGAAATAACGTACGCAGACACGGCTGACCAACTTTGGCCATACCTGGAATCATACAAGGGGAGGCAACTCTTCTTGCCCCCTGAGAAAGCACTCTCTATACGATCCTGAAGGGCCGTACCCTTCCCTGCCGCCGTTAAGTAGATTACTTAAACTTCGGCTACTATGACTAGACTTGGGATGAATATCGGAGTGGTTTCCCGTTGTCTTCTCCAGGCAGGTGGAATTTGAACTCAGAACGCAGAGTGCTGGAAGATATACTGTAAAGCATCTCTGTCGACGCACTAGTGATTCTGCCACTCTCACATCAGTAGATTGAAGTGTCTTGCTCAAAACCGCAATGTGGCGCCGGGCTCGGGAATCGAACCCACGATGTAGCGATCGTGAATGCAATACCCTAATCACTAGGCCACACTTCACACACACACACACACACACACACACACACACACACACACACACGATGTATGTATCTATGTGTATGTGGGTCTTTGTGTCTGCGAGTGTCACTCACCACCACTTGACAACCGATGTTAGTTTGTTTATGTTCCCATAATCTAGTGGTTCGGCAAAAGAGAAATAGAACAAGTACCAAACAAAAGAAGAAAACTAAGTATTGCGGTCGATTTATTCCACTAAGCCTTGCCTCAGCACGACCGCAGTCAAACGACTGAAACTAGTAGAATAATAAATAAAAAAGGCCTTTGGAAAATAAGTGTAGTTCTATTCACCGGATATGATAGTGCTCACTTGTACGTGTATGTCTACATGTACATTTATATATGTGTGAATATTTTCTGTGTATGTATGCGGTTTGCGAGCATGCGTGTGTTTATATGTGTATGTGTAAGTGATGAAAGTACTGTACAAATTAGGATAATTTACTTAGCCTTCATTATTGATCTCAAATTCTCACACTAACATAGAGCTGATCACCAGTTGAGTATAATCTGAGTTTTGCTTATGGCATGAATGTTTCTCTTGAAAATATCTGTAGTTTATTTCTTCCGATGAAGAGCAAAGTGTATCAGTCGTGATTCGACGGTGCAAATATATATCTTGCGACAACTAAATGTAGGGTTGAGGAAGGAACGTGTAGGGGTTAGTGGGAATGCTGAGTGTAGTCAAAGATGTAAAAGGGGACGCGAATGGGTGTTGCAAGATGTTGAGGTTAACTGAAAATTGAAAAAAAGTTTTTGTTGGGGCGAAAAATATAAACATATAAACACAGAACATAGAGAGACAAAAATGACGAGAGGAGAGAACGGACATATTAAAAGTGTTACACTAAGTATATACCACCCTTCTTATGATAATTACCTCACGAAAGCACGCGCGTCGTAACTCTGTATTCATACGCCGATGTTCATACACACTGAAACACAGTGAAACGTGTAGAAAGACAACACGACTACACATAAAGCATTCAAGATGCATAGATACATCAACACACACACACACATGTACATTTATGACCATAAACAGACAACAACTGAAAAAAAATTGAAATACGGACTGTTTATTGTAGTATTGCATTATGTGAAAAAAAACAAAAAAACAGAGTAATGTCTTTGTTTAAGATGTACTGTGTTTCTTTAGTAATCCGTATCGTTTAGACATTTAGTGAAATAAGTACATTTTAGTAAGAAGTAACCTGTAGAAAAATATCTTTCTTTAGCTTATCGAGTTGGCAGAATCGTTAGAGCGTTGGGAAAAAAAACTCAGTGTTAAAATGTTATGGTTTGTAAGACTGCCCATTAAAACTGTGAGTTGGTAAAACCGTCAGCACATTGGACAAGATGTTTAGCGGCATTTGTTCCGGTCTTATGTTCTGAGTTCAAATCTCATCTGGGTCAACTTTGCCTTTCATTCTTTCGGGGTCGATAAAATAAAGTACCGGGGTTCGACTACATCCCTCTTTTCAATATTGTTGGCCTTGTACTTATACCAGAAATCATTATTTTAGTTTTTTTTTCTTCGTTAATAATTTTCTACTTTACCACATAATTATAACTTTCCTTTAAAAAATTCTTCATAATTAAACAAATCCTGGAAACATATTATTCATCTTGATATTGTTCGATATATAAATCATCATATATTCATTCTGAAATCTCTCTGTAATGCGCAGATGGTTTGTTCCCATCGACTTCCTAAGACCATTTTCAGAGCATAGTGACAGAAGGAAACAGAAGTACGTAGAACGTCAGAGAATGGAAGTGTGCGTAGTTTTGAAAATTGGTTAAACAACTCTTGGGAGCAGAGTCATTTTTTCTAATAAAGGTATATTTTTGAATGATATTCACATATCCAACGAAAATAACAAAATCAAGAGCGAGCATTGATAGCAGACATTGTTGTTTCTAAAAAAAATTCTTTTATACGTACATACGTACATGGTGGTGGTTGTCTACTCCTTCCACAGAGTTTGACAACCTCTTGTACCTACACCTTAGCCCTTTCATGGCGTCTGATGTGGATTTTTAAACCAGACAATGTTTTGAAAAAACACCCGCACAGATTGCACCTCTGATTTGAACTACCAATACCTGCAGGTAAGTTCTGCTCATTGTGGATCTTAACATGTCTTTTAAGACCCCCACTGGATTTGCAAGCCTTCTGGCATACACCACATTCAAACGTGTGAATACATTCAAATGTATGAACATACGTACATACATTCATTCATTCATACATACATACATACATACATGCATACATCTCTCTCTCTCTCTCTCTCTCTCTCTCTCTATATATATATATATATATATAATACAAATAATATATGAGTATATGCATATATACGTACATGTATGTACATACCTACATTTACATGTATATATAGATGCATATCTGGGTACAGGACGTCACAAGAAAACGTGGACAAAATGAAAAACAGAGCATAAACAGAGTACAGAAAACACCCAGGCCACATAGAGAACATTTCCTTCATCAGCTGCCACCATTCTAAAACTAAGCGTTTCGAAGAGTTAGGACAGGACGCATTGTTAGAATGGCTCTTCCTGTGGAAACAAATTAAATTTGTAGTGCGGAGGAATATCGTGGCGAACAGAAAACATGACAGGAAAACGAACAGTGAAAATAAACAAGAAGGGCTAGTAGGACCAGACGTGAAATATATATATAAGCAATATTAAATCTCTGAACGAGATATAAACAGTAGCAACACGACATCGTGAAGTATATTTGTCACCTAAATGTGGATGACCCATAAGGGACGTGTATATATATATATTATTAGCCTTAGGAGAGCCTCTCATTACACTCTTGATGCATAAAAGCACACCTAGATCGTAGCAGACAGAATTTGTCTGTCATGGGCGTCGTAATTCCCATATTACGTGCCTTCAACCTATTGGACCTCTTCAGTGAGAACCACCGATCACCGCATGCCAGTGGAATCTCGCTGCTACGATATATAAAACATCAGCATCTTTTTAGACGTTGATGTCGAAAATAGCCAGTAGGCTTATCAAAAATTAATTATTAGTGACAGAAGCAGTATTAATACCAAAAGGTAAACATTATATCTATAAAAGAACACACGTTACAAGACAGTCACGTTAAGTTGGCTATAATACTTCCGTCGCTAATAATTAATATATAAATCATACACATACACATACATATACATACATGCATATATACATATATATATATACACATACATATATAATATATATAATA
>NC_068984.1:115389238-115390686 GCF_001194135.2 Octopus bimaculoides | reverse complement strand
ATATATGTATATATGTATGCATATATAATCTTGTGCTGGAGTAAATGCATATTTCTAAATAATCTCCAACATTTATACAAGCTCTTCATCATTCTCACACAACTTACATACCAAGACACATACACACGTGCGGGCGTGAACATAACACACACCACATACACACACGCCAGCACACCACACACATACACACACACAGAATCTCACATACACGTACCACACACACATACGCACATGTCTACGCAACCAACACCCACATGCATGCACAAATATCTACAGTCGACCCTACGTAGACAGATGAATATATAGACATATAGTCAACTATCCATACATTTTATACAACACCTTGTCAAAGAGACAAACACAGTCACACATAAACACATACACAGACATATATACGCACACACACACGCACAGACTCTCATTGGCACCCATATACATATACAGTCGTAAATGCACACATGCCATCCTGTATAACTGCAACAAGAACACCGATAGGTATATAGTAAGTTAATAATATCTCAATAATAATGTAATTTAGCCAATTCTCCCGAAAGCCAATGGAACATTAATCGCGACTCAAAGAATTTAATGGAGCACGCCATTTGCAGGACGCATCCATAAATGCTAAGTTATTCTTCTTCCCATTTCGTAGACCTTCTATCGTGTTCTGGTTCCTTGTTCTTTCAGAAATCCAACTAGTAAATCTCCCTCCATCTTCACACTTTCATCAGATCTAAACAAATTGCGTTGGTTCGAGAAAAAAACAACAAAAAAAAACGAAAAAACCCAAACGGAGTACTTTGTTGCTATCAACGAAGAACTTCTAATGTCTTCTTCCTCCCCTCTTCTTCTTCCTCCTTCTCCTTCTCCTCCTTCTCCTCCTCCTCTTCTTCCCTTCCTCTTCTACCTTCCATCCCCTTCTACTTCCCCTCTTTCTCTTCTTCCTCCCCTCTTCTTCTTCCTCCACCTTCCACTTCCTCCACTACCCCTCCTCTTCCTTTTCCTCGTCCTCCCCTCCTACACCCTCCTCCTTCGTCATCATCGTCATCATCATCGTTACCACCACCACCACCACTTCGTCGTCCTCTTCTTCCCTCCTCGTTCTCCTTCTCCTCGTCCACCGCGTCTTCTTCTCCCTCCTCGTCCTCTTCCTCCTCTCTCTGTCTTGCACACGATAAATATATTCTTACAAAGCATAGAATGGTGTTTCCTGTTGACATTTCTTTCAAAAATTTCCAGTGTTTTGGTCTTTCAATATCCCAAAAGTATTTCATTCGCACGTTTCTACACAATCCTTGAGAAACTTAACGTCATTGGTATTAATGTGACTGTTGTTAAGCATAAAGTGTTAAATAGAGAGGCAAGCTGGAAGATAATACATAAATATATAGTTAGGTAGTTGTATACATACATGCATACAAATATACATACATACATATATACATATA
>NC_068984.1:115384661-115388184 GCF_001194135.2 Octopus bimaculoides | reverse complement strand
TATATATATATATAAATAGATAGATATGCGAGGAAACACAACCAACAGAAGAAAATCACCTTTTCTTCTGTTGGTTGTTTCCTCTCATTCGGTACTAAAAAATATGTGTTTATTTTGAGAAGTCCAGTGTGTGGCGTTATTATTCTGTAATAATGCCCCTTATATAAATATAAATAGATAGATAGATTGATAGATAGATAGATAGATAGATAGATAGATAGATAGATAGATAGATAGATGACAAAAGAAAAATGTCTTGCTTTTAACAGTCTTAATTGTAGGAAAGAAGAAAGTAGAAAGTGAATGAGAATGGGATCAGGTTTTTACTTGTTCCGAGATTAGATTTATTAAGCATTATCAACGTATATTTAGCATTACATGTTGTGCCAAAGAGTGAATTTATACATTGGCAACATCGATTCTACTTCACATTCGAGAATATATCAAATGAAGCCAGCATTTGCAAGTCAAACAACCACTCTACTTTCTATCACACTGCAATCCAAAATGTCAGATGAAATGTATCTTTGCAACACACCAGAAAGCAGGTCGACTTCGTTATGTCTAAAGTACACAAATTGCCTGACAGTTTATAGACTAACAACAATTAGCTTAACACGTCGAATTTTACTTTATTCGATTATGTGGTCCTAGATATAGTATAGCTGAAAATAATGTGGTAGTGTCATGGTTGGACCACCTTTGATCACGGGTCTTCTCGATCAGGGTTGGTATTGATTTAAACAGCAACAACGAGTGGAAGTGCTATGTATGTATGTATGTATGTATGTATGTATGTATGTATGTATGTATGTATGTATGTATGTATGTATGTATGTATGTATGCATGTATGTGGGATTGTCACGATCAGCGCCAGGTTTGTAGAGTTTATTGCTATATAATGTATTTTAGTGTACTATGCCAATTATATTATATTGTTCACACACACACACACACACACACACACACACACACACACACACACACACACACACACACACACACACACACGCGCGCGCGTATATATATAAATTTATCATAAAAGCAGAAAAGCATAAATTTCATATATTTTTCATACAGCTGTTTCATTAACATAACATCTACTAAGTATATAATTACTTAATTATAATACATAGTAAATAATTGAATTAAATTAAATTGAATTTAAAGCTGTGTCCGCCCAAATCATTAGCAATATTGTGTTATGTTAATCAGGAAACCTTTAATTGATCCTTTAATTACTGTGAATATATGCCTTGTTAATACATCAATTCTCTATTTGGATACATACATACATACATACATACATACATACATACATACATACATACGTGTGTGTGTGTGTGCATGTTGTGTGTATTTATGTGTTCTTGTAAGTGTGTGTATGTGTGTTTCTTTAGGAACAGAGCTAAGACTATGTATGTACCAGGAAAAATATCAAGCTGGAAAGAAAGTCTTATGCATTTCAAGATGGGAAAGAAACAAAGTGGTCGAGATTGATATATTTAACCACAATAATGTTTCCTCTCATTATTGATAACATAAGACCATTTGTTTGGCAAATTGTTGATCCCATGAGTGTAAAATTTTTCAAGTTTCGAAGCAAAGAAGCGCTCAGTATCATTTTTAACCTCTTTACTATAAATAGACTATTTTCCTGTTAAATAACGTTGCAATGATCTTAAAAGATGATAACCAGATGGAGCAAGGTTAGGAAAATTAGAAAGATGACGAGGAAATTCCATATATAGAGCCATAATCTTTTCCTGGGTGACTTCGCCAATATATTATCTTGTATTATCGTGTAGGAGCATCACCCATTACGATTAACCAATGATGGGTGCTTTTTCTGTCAATTTTTTGTGCAATGTTTCTAATTGAGGAAAATACTTTGCATCAACTGTTTTATTTTGGTTTAACATTTCACGATAGATGACACTCTTTATATCTCGCCAAACACAGAGCATAACTTTTTTCATTAAGTGCTAATCATTGTTGTTTTTGTTGGATATGATTATTGAGAAACCACTTTTCATCATTTGTGGTGATTCTACCCAGGTAAGGTTTGGTAGTCCTCTACTTTTCAATGACGAACAGAGAGCAACTCCTTGATTGAGCTAAGAAGCACTCAGAGAATGAGGGATCCACTGACCAAATTTAGACATTTTCCTAGTTCATGAAGGTGTTTTATGATCAAAGTGTGACTTGAATTGAACTATTTCACTAATTTTCGTGCTGTTTGCTTTGGATTTTCCTCAACTACAGTTTTCAGAAGATCAATATCGACAGAGTTCGGTCGTTCAGATCGATGGGAATTTACAAGAGAATAGTTTCCCAAACGAAACTGGTCACACCATCGTTGCCATGTTCGGACACTTAAAGCTTCATTTCCATACTTCATTCCCATAGAAAGAACGAATATTTCTTGCCACTTCCGTTGCAGAAGATCTCCTTTTGAATTCATTGGAGTATCTGATATGGGTCTGATCTAAACTCATTTTAAAAGAGTAACATCAATAAGAATTTAACCACTACGGTATAAAGTTAACTTGAAAGAAAGAAACTGTTGTGTCGACGCCCCCAGGCGAAGAAGTAGGATCTCCCAAGACATATAAATAGAGGTAGTCTGGCCGTGGTAGGGGTGTTGAGTAGCAGTCGAGTAACAGTTGTGTAGCGGTTGAGTAGAGATCATCTGAAGGTGCTAGATAGCAGTAGCTTGAGACATAACAGAAACAAAACACACATTAGAATGCAAAAATTTACTGTTTATTTTACCGTAAATATTGAAAAAAAAAATACTTACATGAACATGTAGATATCGCGACAGGACTTTCTTTTCACCTTAATAGAATAAATGTATGGCATTGGCACATTCCTCCGTTCTACTTTTCGATTCTTCGTTTCTATGAAAAATTACTACCAATTTGAATGAAGTTGGTAGACACTAAATGGAAACTAAATACTGCAAAACATCCACTCCAGCGTCCTTCAGTCTCGGGTTATCAGCGTCTGCCTTTAGCTGTTGGAATAAAACCGACACAATTTTCTCTGTATCAAGTGGTCTGTTTGCTTGGGAAAGCATTGGCAACAATCATAACTTATCTATTGATTAGTTACTTTGAAACTGTTTTATTGAACCATCTAAACGTCTGTGTCCCAATCAGATATTATATCAAATGCCTTTTTTTTTTACCTCTTTTACAAATAAAGATATTTTTAACATGTCTCTGCGTTAAAAGCAACGATGGCTTACACACATAAACACACACACACACACACACACACACACACACACACACACACACACACACACACACACACACACACACACACACGAGCGTATGAGTAACATTTACAATCGGTAGGTTTTATTAGAATTTGCGTCGACAAACATTTCCAGTGGCATTGATGGATCGGAGTAATTTTATATTATTTATTGATGACAAAATAAAACCTGATCTCTTGAAAGTATACAAAACAGCAGTCTGTTATGCAAACGATATATGCCTGAAATAAAGACTA
>NC_068984.1:115383614-115384166 GCF_001194135.2 Octopus bimaculoides | reverse complement strand
TAATAAAGAAACCTATCTATCTATCTATCTACCTGCCTGTCTGTCTGCCTGCCTGTCTGCCTGCCTGCCTGCCTGCCTTCCTTTTCTGCCTATCTGCTTGTCTGTCTACCTGTCTGTCTCCTAGTTTGTTACACATTTTGATATAATTTTTATATTTAAGGTGCAGGTATATCTTTGTGTGGTTAAGCAGTTCGCTTTATTACATCGTGGTTTCGGGTACAGCTCTACTGCGTGGCACTTGGGGCAAGCATCTTCTACTGTAACCTTAGACTGATAAATCCCTTGTGAATAAATTCGGTAGAGGGATGTATTGGAAACTCCTTGTACATACATACATACATACATACATACATACATAATACATATATATATATGTATGTATATATATGTAGTTGTGTGATAAGAAGTTTGCTTCCCAACCACATGGTTCTGGGTTCAGTCCCACTGCGTATCACTTTGCGCAAGTGTCTTCTACTATAGCTTCGGGCCGACCAAAGCCTTGTGAGTGTATTTGGTAGACGGAAACTGAAAGAATCCCGTCGTATATATATA
>NC_068984.1:115382316-115383238 GCF_001194135.2 Octopus bimaculoides | reverse complement strand
GGGGGGGGGGGGGAAGCAACCTTTTCTGTGTAGGCGTGGAAACTTTTTCGCCAGTAGGCCGCGTCAGTTTCCGGCTGTTACGCCTAGGGTATAGTGCTTTGGTTATGTATAGTGCTTTGGTCACATTGAAAAGAAAAGAATCTACTTACAGCGGGAGCCAAAATCACCTTTTATAGACATCAAGAGAATAATTTGCTTCCATTCTTCAGCATAGATGAAGATTTTATTTACTGCACTGTTATTAAAAGCCTAAAGGTTGCTATTGAGTGTGAATACAATCCAGAAAACTGTGTCTGATTTCCTGGGAAACAGGAAGTCGTCAAATTAGGAAGAACTTGTGAAAACCCCGTTAAGCAGTTTCGAGCACTGGGCTGCACATGAGTGTAAAAGTACATTTTCTGTACAGTCAACTAGACTGCTGCTCTGAAACCGGCATTCCAAGGCACACTGGCATGCCACGAGACGATGCTAGGTGTGCCACATTGTAACCTGAATGTAATTTTTTTCCTATACTTTTAGTTATATTTCTAGTTCAGGAATTTTGAGAAAAATATAAGTGTACCACAAATGAGAAAAGCTTGCGGAGCACTGATCCAGACTACCCTGAAAATCATGGTGCAATGAGTGATGAGCAAGGAAAAATATCCCACCAAGACATCAAGACCATGGAGACTAGATGTCAAGGTAAGTGGAACACAAACATGATGACTGGCTACTGCTGGTGTTTGCAAAGAGACTGCCGTGGTGAAACTCCAGTGTGACAAAATTATCTATTCTAAGATGTGTAGCTAAATATTTCGTGCAATATATTTGTTGAACAATAAAAAGAACAATTTGATTTGTATTAGTTTCTTATTTTACTATTGCATTCGATGTGAAATAGACAATTTTTTGTAAAACGAATGCTTGTTTTTATATATAT
>NC_068984.1:115378360-115381387 GCF_001194135.2 Octopus bimaculoides | reverse complement strand
GCACTCCACAGACACGTGTACCCTTAACGTAGTTCTCGGGGATATTCAGCGTGACACAGTGTGACAAGGCTGACCCTTTGAATTACAGGCACAACAGAAACAAGAAGTAAGAATGAGAGAAAGTTGTGGTGGAAGAGTACCGCAGGGTTCACCACCATCCCCTGTCGGAGCCTCGTGGAGCTTTAGGTGTTTTCGCTCAATAAACACTCACAACGCCCGGTCTGGGAATCGAAACCGCGATCCTAAGACCGCGAGTCCGCTGCCCTAACCACTGGGCCATTGCGCCTCCACTTTTTCCATTGTAAGTTCAGTATAATTGTTATGATGGCGTCTTTGAAAGAAATGCAGTGGAATGGAAGCAGTGATACAGCTTCAGACTAAATGCCGGACAGCATTTAGATTCGCCCTTCCATGAAGTGATAGCAAATCGCATACGTGAGACCTTTTCCCTTCATCCCACCGGCGACAATAAAATATTACTAGTTATGTTATGGGGTCCATTAATAGGTTAAAATCTTCCCGTATAAATTCGTAGATTTGCGCTAATGTAAAAAATCGTTAAGATTTGATGGTCTTCCAATAGCAGAAAGAGAAACAACGGAAGAATTGCTGAGTTGATTTTTATTTCGTAAGTTTAGATCAATTAGAACCACTTGCATTAATTAAGTTATTGATACCTAATTGTTTACAAAAATTGGCCTTGTGCCTAATCAGAGAAAATCGTAATGGTACTTAGTCATAGAATTTCAGACAGCAGATAGTGAGCCAGACTAGGTACATTACGGCCTCTGGTTTGAAACCATCCCTTTCTACATTTACTGATGTGGTTGTTGTTAACCTCAGGTTCTATGAGAAAAGGAGTTCTAGCTATGACTGTAATGTGTTTTTATTTCAAGCTCTATAACATCCAATATGCACTTGCCGTTTTATGAAAGTAAAGTGCGATGAAGGCAGGGAGATTTAGCAAAGCGGCTCTCACGTTATTCCATGTTTTGGAAGTTCATAAAATCGCTCTAACCCTTTTATTGACATCGGTCAAATCGACCACACACTTTCGGCACACGTATACTTAGACAAAAACAAACGATTACTAAGATTTTGAAGACAATATGTCACGTGGTAGGAAAATGTCTGAAATACATTAATCAAGTATCCTTATCAAATTTCCAATGAAAACCTCTCGAGATACAAAACTACCATAAAACTTATTTCAGAAATGTTTTAAAAGTCACATCAATGATTGATTTTCGATGAGATTTTCACACGCTTTACCAAAGCTTGTTTGCGATGGTCCTCAAGTAATGGTGAAACTGCCCTTTTCGTTATCCTAGCAACTTACTGCTTCGTCACACATTTAGAGTAATACTATCGTATTTGGAAAATTTTCACAAACGTATTTTTCGTGATGAAAAGTCGTACATCTTCGAAAATTTGATTTCCTTTATGATAATAAATCAAACATTGACAACAAAATTTATTAACCAATGTGTTATCATTCATATTTACATCTAATCGATTATGCAGGAAAAGTAGTAATCCCCTGGTGTATCTTCGTTCAAAGGAACTCGATAAATCAGTGAAGATGATGATGATGATGATGATGATAATAATAATAGTAATAATAATAATAATAATAATAATAATAATAATAATAATAATAATAATAATAATAATAATATCACAAATTTTATGGTCAATAGACCTTTCCTAAAAATGGCGACAAATGTGTAATATAGCTTTTCAGTATATCAGAATATTATTGAAAATTTAATGCTGTCTCAGTTTACTCTCGATATAGTTACTCATCTTTGGATTTATAATATTACTTGGATACTGGTTCAAGTCGATGTATATATGTATGTATGTATGTATTTCTTTTGTTTCAGTCATTAGACTGTAGCCATGCTTTCAATTTCCGTCTACCATATACGGTTATGGTCGATCCGAGGATATAGTAGAAGACACTTGTCCAAGGTGCCACGCAGTGAGACTGAAACCGGAACCATGTGGTTGGGAAGCAAGCTTTCTACCACACTACCACACCTGGGCATGAAGAGGTTAGAAGGGTCAAGTGGCAAAGACATTATTCTGCTTAGCGAAGGCATCTGGGAAATGTATAACTGCTGTCATTCACAGAAAAATTATTGTTTGACCGTGAGAAAAGCGCTGTTGAAGTGTTAAGTGAAATTTGGCGATCGAGGATCGAATCCATGCTATACCTGCATGAAGCCACTACAAATACGTTATGGATTAAAAAAATTATTTACTGTCATGGAAAAAGCGTAAAAATGCAGAATTATCGGAGTAATGGGCATTCAAAAACGTATGTATGTATAGAAATGTATGAATGAAGTCTTTAAGGTTTAAGATTCAAATTAAGGAAGTGCAATAATAATGTTTAGCAGTTCAAAACCGTGAGTAGTGAAATGCAGCATTAGGTCGGCTGGTCGGGAGAATCAAATATTGATCGCTTCGCTAAAAACTGCAGGTGGTATGGGTTATTTACCTTGGGTTGCTTAAATAAAATATTACTAATATGTAGTAGATAGAAGGATCCATTGGAGGGGCCCTATTATCGATTTTTTTTCAACAATATAAGTATGTCACGAGGTTTCCAGACATGAGTTCTACTCACCTGTCAAATAAAGTGATATTGTCTGCAAAAATTAGAAATTGGACACACAAAAAAAATCAATATTCAAAGTAATCGAACATAAAGAATGAAATAGGTTATTTCCCTTGAGTGTTTAAAATATATTGTGTAGGTGCTATGGCTTATTTCCCTTGGATGTTTAAAAAATAGTTATATGAGGTAGATATAAAGGTCCCTTCCAGGGGCCGTATTATCGATTTTTTCAACAAGGTGTCCCGAGGTTTCCAGACATGAGTTCTACTCACGTGTCAAGTTGCATTAAAATCAATAAAACGATCTAGGAGAAGTTAGCTAACAGCGCCACAAACAAACACGCACCGATTTTCCACCTATGTAGTATATATATTATATACATATATATATATATATATATA
>NC_068984.1:115372395-115373158 GCF_001194135.2 Octopus bimaculoides | reverse complement strand
TATATATATATACACACATACATACAGGAACACATATAATCAGCACACACACACACACACACACACACACACACACACACACATGCGTGTACAAACATACATTCACACACAACTATAGATGGACGCTCACGCATACGTATATTATATACACGAACTCATACATACATACACGGACACATGTAGATATGTCGCAGTAAAAGCATCACTGTCGGTTTCGACGATGAGTATTCTGTTTCTTCGATCAACTGAATTTCTTGCTCATTAAATTAGGGCATCAAGTGGTTGAGTATATGCACGGTGAACAGCAAGGATGAAAACGATAAGTTACGTAATAGAGTGTGTTATGAACATGCATGTATGTGAAAGGAGAAGTTGTTATCTAATGTCAAAACAACAGCGATAAGCATACCCACATTCGAATCAGCCGGTTGGCAGAGAACAGTACGTAACTGTAAAGAATTTGCAAACAAAAGCTACAGACTCTTGTCAAATTGATTAGTACGGAATAGATCTGGCTGAGGAAATGACGCCGAAGCTCCCCTTAAGTTGTCCTAAACTCCCCTTACGTTAATGAACCGAATTTCTTGCGCAGGAGTGGCTGTGTGATAAGTAGCTTACTCACTAACCACATGGTTCCGGGTTCAGTCCCACTGCGTGGCACCTTGGCCAAGTGTCTTCTACTATAGCCTCGGGCCGACCAAAGCCTTGTGAGTGGATTTGGTAGACGGAAACTGAAAGAAGCCCGTCGTATATATATATATAT
>NC_068984.1:115369046-115372110 GCF_001194135.2 Octopus bimaculoides | reverse complement strand
TATATATGTGTGTGTGTGTGTGTGTGTTTGTGTGTCTGTGTTTGTCCCCTCACCATCGCTTGACAACCGATGCTGGTGTGTTTACGTCCCCGTAACTTAGCGGTTCGGCAAAAAGAGACCGATAGAATAAGTACTAGGTTTACAAAGAATAAGTCCTGGGGTCGATTTGCTCGACTAAAGGCGGTGCTCCAGCATGGCCGCAGTCAAATGACTGAAACAAGTAAAAGAGTAAAGAGTAAAGAGTCATCCGAAAAAACAAAATACAACAGCAATTAGTTCGAATCTGCCAGAACACATTAAGAATAAATATGTGAATCATAATTTTGATTCTCGCTGTTTACCACGAACATGATGATTATTACTGGTTGGCAGGTATCAACACGTATCAATAAATAATTTGTTTGCTGAAGTTATAAACAAGAGTTCCAAACTCTAGTTAGATCCATTGGGCTGGGATGGCCTTGGCTGAGGAGAAACAAGGTTGTCGAAACACTAGGGTAAGCCTTTGTCTTGATTGTCGCTGTTCACCGTACACATGATAATTTAATATTTAGTACCTTAAAAGTTAATAAAACAAATCTCTCATTTGTATATTTGCGATAAATACTCTTTACTCTTTTACTTTTTTCAGTCATTTGACTGCGGCCGTGCTGGAGCACCGCCTTTAGTCGAGTAAATCGACCCCAGGACTTTGTAAGCCTAGTACTTATTCTATCGGTCTCTTTTGCCGAACCGCTAAGTTACGGGGACGTAAACACACCAGCATCGGTTGTCAAGCAATGTTGGGGGGACAAACACAGACACACAAACATATACACACACATACATATATATATGTGCATATATACGACGGGCTTCTTTCAGTTTCCGTCAACCTAATCCACTCACAAGGCTTTGGTCGGCCCGAGGCTATAGTAGAAGACACTTGCCCAAGGTGCCATGCAGTGGGACTGAACCCAGAATCATGTGGTTGGTAAGCAAGCTACTTACCACAAAGCCACTCCTGCACCTATATCATTATTTTCCTAAATTTTATCTACGCTATCAAGAAAACCTTTCTCTGCAAAATTTCATTGGAGAGTATTTATTTTTCAGAAAGTTATCATTACCTACCTCTAAACGTCGCAATTACACCCATTCCGCACCTATTATGTTATATTTATTTTTGTACCTCTCTCTCAATACGTAAAGCGTGACAGGAGAACCCATCCACCAACCAACCAACCAACCAACCAACCAATCGTCGCTTCTCTATTTCTGCAAGCTCACAGCATAATTATTTCTGGTTTAGGCACAAGGATGCAACCCTAGTACTTGACAGGTACTTTCTTTTATCGACCCCGGAATAATGAAAGGCAAAGTTGACCTCAGAGGAATTTGAACTCAGAAGGTAGAGAACCAGAAGAAATACTGCAAAACATTTTGTTCTTCGTTCAATGGAGTCTGCCAGCTCAGCGCACTAAGACCTGCATTGAATGCGAGAACATGCAGTCGAATAAACCGATTCCACTATTGTTCTGGTACTAATTTTATTGATTTCAGCATGTTGAAAAGTAATATGAAATGCTGTGTGGATTAAACAAAAAAACCCATAATATCCTCAATATGAGTTTTAAGATGTTAAGATGACATTGAATTAGGAGTAACAAAGTTATATAATTATTTAAGTACAATTCCATATTTTAACCAGATGCCTAGGATACAGGGAGAAGATAGATACAAGCAGAAATATGATAAGGTCCTTTCAGAAATCGTCAAGTGGGCGAAACTGCAAAGAGTCAAGGCTAACAAACATCAGCCACTACCACCACCAAAGGGTATCAGATTCCTAAAGGAAGGCGACATGCAGCTTCATTCCCCATTGAAGTCGGTTGCTGCGGCTTCCCAGCGAGATTGGTGCGCTATTTCCTACAGAGAATAGGTTGAAGATCCAAACAACTGATGAAAGTCACGAAGAAGATAGGCACGATAGATGAAACATACTCATAGTGATTTTGGCTGATAAGAGGCCACAAGTGGAACCTTTCCGCTGGCGAAGACTAGTTCAGTCTTCGCTGCCCCGCTCAAGCGAAGCGTATAGACGAAACCTGTTGACGATACGGAAGGGTTTCCAGCATTGCGGTAGATTTAGAAGAGCTTGCAAGACTTCTAAGTAGCTCCTGCTGTTTCTGCGTCGGGCACAGATCTCACCTATCTAGTAACTTATATAGTGAGAAATTTTATGTATGCTATCAGTAATTTTAGAAAAATCTTTTACCTGTGAAATAACATCTTAGTTCCTCCTCTTTGATTCTTTCGCTCTCTCTCTCTCTCTCTCTCTCTCTCTCTCTCATTGTTTCTCTCTCATCAACAGCCAAGACTCTTTTCTTTATTTCACAATTCCATCATTCCATTTTCAGCGTATTTTCCCTCGTTTGTTTTCAACATGACAATAAAGCAGAAAAAAATTACAGACACAAAAATATAAAGAGATTTAGAGAAGGAGAAGAATAAAAACAAAGGAAAAGAAATCGTTTTGTAGGTGGTGCTATCAGATCATTATTTCTTGTAATATATTTGTTAAATGATCGCTATCGTGTGTCACCATATTGAATTCTCGTGAGTATTGATCTACTTATCTTTACATTCGCCATGGTTCTACACAACAGAAAGCAAATTGCTCATATTTTGTTACTGCAGAGTTACTTAATAATTCATTCATCTATTATTTACTTACTGAACAATCCGGAATATGGTAACATTAATGTATTTGTCAAAATTAAGCAAACAGCTTAAATTTGTCTTGTCTAAGCGCCTGTTCTTCCTGATAAATAATTCCACATTTTGTTTTTAAAATTAAAACGTATGCTTATTTCGAGTTAATGGATTTAAGTAGAATACAATGTAAAACAGTATGTTATGTGTTGTGCAATATATTTTGTTGTAAGGCATGAATTATATACTGCGATGTATTTCACTAAACAATGAATTATATATGTGTGTGTGTGTGTGTGTGTGTGTGTGTGTGTGTGCGCGTGCATATGAATGTATGTATATATGTATATGTATGTATGTATGTATGTAT
>NC_068984.1:115365458-115369009 GCF_001194135.2 Octopus bimaculoides | reverse complement strand
TATATATATATATATATATATATATATATATATATTGGGTGATAATTCATCAAAAGGCGTAGAATAGACACAGATCGGATATCAGTCCTCCAGCAACATGAAATTCCTAAAGTTTAACGTTCCAATCAAAGGAGACGTAATCCAGCTGGACAAGAATTGACTATAGGAAACACACTAGTGGATCTAATGAAGGAAAAATAAAATGGACAAGCAATTGTTTAGGGTATCCAAGCATTTAAGAATAAGTTGCACTATCATGGGAGATGTAATCCTTCTGAGTAAGAGTTGGCTATAGGAAACACACCGTTGGATCTAATGATAAAAATAAAATAAAAGATGTACAAGGACTTCTTTTGGATATCAAAGCATTATAGATACATTGCACAAATATAAATGTAAATATAATTAAGTAGAAAGCAATGCAATAATCCATGATCGTTCTTCATAAATAGACAGATAAGCATAAATAGGTTACATAAGCGAAAATACAATTGAGAAGAAAGGTGAAAATCCACGGTAATCTTTTACAGCTATTTCAGGGATTGGATAACAAATTGATGCAGTAATGTGCATTATGCACCCAATAGATATGTAATAAATTGACATTAACATATAAATATCAAATAAATCAGTTTAAGTTATAATCGTGCCGCCACCTAATCTCATCATCGAAAGAGATATTTCTACAAGTATTAATAAAAGAATTTAAAGTATTTTGTAGAATATTTATACAAACAACAGTGGAAGGACTATTACTTTAGAAAAAAGTAATTTGCATAAAGCTTGAAAATACATGTAATCTTTGACCAACTATATCTTAAATACATAATCTTATAAAAGCTTATTTTAAAAATTTGAACAAACGCAGGTGCAGCCCTGCGGTTGTGGTTGTGTGGTAAGAAACTTACTTCCCAATCACATGGCTCCGGTTTCAGTCCCACTGCTTAGCACTTTGGGCAAATATCTTCTACTTTAGCCACAGGGCCGACAAAAGCCTTGTGAGTGGATTTGGTAGACGGAAATTGAAAGAAGCCGTCGTATATATGTATATATTTATATATCTATGCGTGTGTGTGTGTGTGTGTGTGTGTGTGTCTTTGTGTCTGTTTTTGTCTCCCCACCACCGCTTGACAACCAGTATTAGTGCGTTTACGACCCCGTAACCTTGCGGTTTGGTAAAAGAGACCGATAAAATAAGTACCAGGATTTAAAAATAATAAGTGCTGGGGTCGATACATTTGACTGAAAATTCTTGAAGACGGTGTCCCAGCATGGCCGAAGTCTAATGATTGAAACAAGTAGAGACATGGATAGGCGAGATAATTCAAGTTCAATTGGAATGAACTTCAATTAGGCCTATTTTTATTCTTTGTACCTGGCAAATGAAAACCATCACTAAAGCGAAGTGTATATGGATGTTCACCACTCAGCCACTTCGACAGATGTGTTTGTAGTTGTATGTGGTATCACTGTGTAAGGTACTAAACGCTTCTTTATAATTTACTGAGTTAATGTCCCTATCCAAAAGGGGTAAAATCCCCAGCTCGATGGTAAATAACTGCAATATATGATTATTAAAGATAATTATTCTACCATTCGTGTACGAAACTATCCATTAATGTTGATAATTGTTATTTACTGATTTTAGAGAAAATGGAAGACTAGGAATTACAATGTTCATAACTTTGCAAAGGCATTACGGAAGTAAAAGAAATAATTACAACTAAGAATTGAATACATACCATAGATTGCCATGCTACCGGGCTTGTCTGTCAATTTGTTAACTCTAACTATATCCATGATCTTTCGAGTTGAAAATATAATCGGGCAGTATAGAAGAGAGGATTTATAAATGTTGTAGACACCATAGTGCTGAATCCGTATTTATAAGCGTTGTCAAAATGTATGTGCTGCTATTCTGTAATACATTAAACAAATCATATTTAAAAAATTATACAGAAAACAATATTTCGCTAGATGGATGCTCAAATTCGATCCCAGTGACATAGAAACATCACCAATCAAGAAATCACTTTATTGACTAAATATTACGCTGATCCAATATTTGATTATCCAGGCAGCAAATTGATCTTCAGACTGTCTAACGAATAACAAAGTTGTTCCATTTCAGACATTTTCTCCATCTTCTATATATCACAAAATTCCTTTAAAATATATATATAAAATCTGAAATGGTTTGCACGAATGTATCTCATTTATTTCCTACTTAAAAAGTTTTTGCTTCGTCTTTGAGTTATCTAAATTGTATAATTAAACAAATACAACAGTGTATATGGATTTTTGAGTATTATTAACAAATTCGTTGCTGGTATTTATACATCCTGTCCTCAGGTACCACATTTTACATATAAATTATACATTTATCTATTGTATATAAAGCATTGTAAAACCGATCTATAAAACCAGATCAGAATTACATCTAATATGGCCAACCTTTTGAATTATATATTTAAATGAAACATTTGTGAATTGTTATTCACAAAGGCATGTACTGTTAACCGCCGTATTGTTCTTGAAAGTTCGACCTACCACTGCCTATTTTTGAAAACTCTACTTTACTAAATCCTTTTGAGACCAAGTTTTTGTTAAAGTCACCTTTGTACTTTACCTTCAGTATAATCTGTAAAATTATCCTTTCTTTTCCTAACACAGTTCTGATGGATTCTTGTATGTTGTATTGATCTAATTGTCTTATACGAGAATGAGTGACTAACAAGCGTTTCGTTCATTCGATCACGCATATCTACGCCATTATTTCATCTTTCTAATACAGATACGCGGACCTTCTTTCCATCGTGTTTGAGGCATTTGTCTTTCTTTGACACGCACAACATTATTCGTATGAAAACATACACATGTACACGCACATGTACACGCACATGTACATGCACACGCATACACACACATACATACACACACATGCGCACAAAAATTCTCTTTATCTTCTATCCCTCTTCAAATAAAATAAATTCTTTTGACCTTCGTGTCCAACTCAAATTCTTTCACACATCACGTTATATAACATAACATACTGCAATTCTATTTATTTATTTATATCATCATCATTACTACTACTACTACTACTACTACTACTACTACTACTACTACTACTACTACTACTACTACTACTACTACTGCTGCTGCTGCTACTGCTGCTACTGCTGCTACTGCTGCTGCCTTTGCATCATTCTTTTCCTTCTTTATATCAAACACATATCTCTCTTCTGTTTCAAATCCTTCATGTTCGTATGTAAGCAATCACACGTTTCATATTGTAACAGTAGTTTACGCCTCAACATACTTCCATGTTGCCACATACTATATATATATATATATATATCACATGTAAGCACACATATATATAAATATGTATATATGAATGTGTATGTGTATACATATATACATGTGCTTGTATATTATATATACATACACACACACACACACAAACACACACACACACACATATATATATATATATATATATATATATATATATATGCGTATGTATTTATATATATATATATATATAT
>NC_068984.1:115364793-115365378 GCF_001194135.2 Octopus bimaculoides | reverse complement strand
ACTCCCCAACAACATGTGGTAATCTTCATCGTTGTTAACATATCATCTGATAATGTAATACGATTAACAATACTAATATATTCTTGTCTTTCTCTTTCCCTTTATCTCTCTATCTCTCGCTTTCTCTTTCTCCCCCCCCCCTCTGTCTCAGTCACTCGTCTTCTCGTATCTACTCATCACCGCCAAACGCCTCTTGCTTTAGTCTTTAAGATTCCATTCAATGAACCTCAGTGAATGAAATGTTTGCGTTCAACTTAATTGCATTTCGAATTGGAAATGCAAAAGTACTTTTCACGAAATAGGATTTTCACTCTCTATTTTCTCCTTCGCTCTTTTCCTCCTCATCTCTCTCTCTCTCTCATCCTCTTTATCTCTGTCTTCTTTTGAGGCGGGGGAACTAGATTACTGAATTATGTGTAAAGAAATATTGCGAACTTCTATTAGAGTCTTCGTAGATGGATTTGGATGTTGTTGCTGATGCACCTGCAGCTGTTGTTGTTGTTGTTATTGTTATTATAATTTCTTCTTCTTCTTCTTCTTCTTCTTCTTCTTCTTCTTCTTTTTTTTTTTTTTCTTCTTCTTCTT
>NC_068984.1:115362602-115363740 GCF_001194135.2 Octopus bimaculoides | reverse complement strand
ATATATATATATATATATATATATATATATATATATATATACTGTAAATGATGGATCAGTATTGTAAATTAATAGCAATTAATAGCAAATAATAAAGATAAAGTAGGTATTAACTATTGAAACCCTTTCCTGGCAGTCTAGCCACTCATTAGTGGATGCCACTGATCACTGAAATCCATTAATTGATTCGTAGAAATAATTATGAATTAAGTTGATAAATTGTTTGAAGAATTTGCAGGAGATATCACTGAAAAGTGTCGGCTAGTTAAAAAAAGACTTCGAGGAATAATTAATACTAAAACATCTTCTGTTGACTATCGGATAAGATGTAAAGATGAAAAGATTTACCACTTTGTTGAGAAATGGGAATAAAGAGAAAGGGAAAAATAGATAAGCCAATAAATAGATAAAGATAAATATCAATTAATAATTTTATTGAAATAAAAATCTATCATCCTTATCGGGCCTTTTAGAAATAAATAAACTTTGAACTCATCTATCAATTTCTTAACACATCTCCTTCGTCACCCATCTTTAGTCTCTATATCAAATCGATCGCTCCATTTATCTATTTTCTTTTCCATTCTTCACCTCCGTCTTTCCCTTGCATTTATCTAACATTTATCTCACGAATCCTATTATTTTATCGTTCTGTCAATTATATAGTTTTGTTCTGTGTAATTGTGTATGTTGCCATGTGGATTGACGAAGTGTAATGATCAATTATCTGCCTTGGTAGATATACAATGGTTGCAAGCTGTTCTTCGCTTAATTTATTGTAATCTATATGATAATACATTAACTGCAATAGAAAATGTGTGCTCTGGTTCGTTTCAAATCCTGGTAGACATATGAAAAGATATAAAAATAAATTCTGCAAATATAAATAATACCAACATACACACACACAGATGCGTGCTCGCACTTGTACATATACACTCACGTAAACTCACACTATGAAACATGATTGGTGATGTAATTTTATGAATGTGTGCATATGTATGTATGTATGTAATATATATTTATAGGTAGGTAGGTAGGTAGGTAAATAGGCAGGCAGGCAGGTAGGTAGGCATGAAGGTATGTATGTAAGTCTCTCTCTCTCTCTCTCTCTCTCTCTCTCTCTCTCTCTCTCTCT
>NC_068984.1:115361072-115362351 GCF_001194135.2 Octopus bimaculoides | reverse complement strand
TATATATATATATATATATATATATATATATGTATATGGATATATGCACATATATGAATATATGTGTGTATGTGTGTATTTCATTCTCTCTTTCTCTCTATATGTATACATATGCGGCGCGCAAACAGAACGTTAGCACGCCAAGTGAAATGCTTAGTGGTATTTCGTCCGTCCTTACGTTCTGAATTCAAATTCCACCGAGGCCGACTTTGCTTTATATCCTTTCGAGGTCGTTAAAATAAGTAACAGTTGAGCCCTGACCCCGATTGTAATGGATCTAATTAATCCTGGGTAAGAGTACTAAATCTTGCACCCCCACCCCCACCAAGCGATATCGAGCAAGTGTGACAGAGTAGGCTCATCAAACAAACATGATCTTGTAAAGAGAGCATGCTGAGTCCTTCATCCTGTAGTGGAGTGAATATAGGCAATGTAATTCAATCCAGTTCAATATATGTCCCCGTAGTGCAGGAGATAGCGCGCTGGACTTCTAATCCAGAGTTCGTGGATTCGAATCCTACTAGGGATGAGGTAGCAATAATTTTAGGCGCAGGTTTGGCTGTGTGTACGAAGCTTGCTTCCCAACAACATGGTTCGAGGTTCAGTCCCACGGCGTGGCACCTTGCTCAATCGTCTTCTACTGTAACCTCGGTCCGACCAAAGTCCTGTAAGTGGATTTGGTAGACGGAAACTGAAAGAAGCCCGTCGTATATATAAGTATTATACGTGAGTGAATCTGTCTCTGTCTGTGTTTGTCTCCACCTCCACTTGACAACCGGTGCTGCTGTGTCTACGTGCCTGTAAAGTAGCGGTTCGGCAATAGACATAGATAGAATAATAACCAAACTAAAAAAAAAACTTCTGGGTTCGATTAATTCGACTAAAACAATTCTAGAAGGTGGTTGAAAAGTGACTGTATGTGATGAGAATACGAATCACTGAGTATATGTATATGAATACATGTACACACATAAGGCGTATATCTATCTATGTATATATATATATTCACACACACACACACACATACACACACACACACACACACATATACACATACATATATATGTATGTATGTATATATATCGCCATGATAGATCGCTGACCACTACATTTATATTTTTTTGTCCTTGTTTTTCTCCTTATTTCTTTCTGCTGAAGAGCGTAACTCGAAACGTTAAAGACTTTCTCTATTCCCGAAGGTTAAACTAATACATCCTTTTGTTGTTTACACCACCTGTCCTCGCCTGTTGTTTTTTTTCGTAAATTCTCCCATATATAT
>NC_068984.1:115358056-115360929 GCF_001194135.2 Octopus bimaculoides | reverse complement strand
GAAGATCACATGTAATGTGTCTACTAAGACCGAATTGTTCTCAAAGGAGATTTAGCGAAGTAACAAAACGTATACAGGCAAGACAAGTGAAAATTGCATAAATATATACAAAGTTATCCGCAAAGTAGTTTCGAAATTAATACTTTCTTACCGAAAATATCTGTTTCTTATCAGTACGGACTGCCAAATAAATATAATTCTCAGAATCGTATACTAGTTGTTCCTCACGAATGAGGCACGTGCACACGTATATATATATATATATATATATATATATATATATACGCCTCATATGTGTACATGTATTCATATACATATACTCAGTGATTCGTACTCTTATCACATACATTCACTTTTATACACCTACACACCTGCACCCAATTATTACAATTTGAGATTGTCATATTAAGCTTTTATGACGTCAACTATTAAGACATCTATCATATGGGAAATATAAATGTCAAACGTTTAAGTATAGACATGATAACACACAAACATATACATTTATATATACAGAGTGGGCCAAAAGACACGCCCAAAGTAAGTTCAATAAACTCCAGAATTGTCAAAGACATGCTTCAATTTTTCTATGTATGTATGTATGTATGTATGTATGTATGTACGTATATATTTCTCAGTGTGTGTATATGTATGTGTGCTCGCTTACATATGTGTCTATCTTTGCACACGCACTCACATGCGGGTGTGTGTTTTCGTGTCGGTGTGTTTGTCCCCCACCGTCGCTTGACAACTGGTGTTGGTGTGTTTAAGTCCACGTAATATAGCGGTTTGGCTAAAAGATCAATAGAATAAGTACCAGGGTTACGAAAACTAAGTACTGGGGTCAATTTATACGATATAAAAAAAAGATTCAAGTCGGTGCCCCAGTATGGCGGCTGTCTAATGATTGAAACAAGTAAACGATAAAAGATATTATTCGAAAACTGGAGTATCCCTTTTAAGCAAGTTGTTCACTAGCCCTAACGCAGGCAAAAACATGGAATTGCGAATAGCACTATTATCAAGAATTCTAAGGATAGTTTAACTGAGCATGAGAAGGAATGAAATCTGATATCTCTCTACCACATATTATGAGAAGTAAAGGGAATGTACACACACACACACACACACACACATACATACGTACATACATACATACATACATGCATGTGTATATGCATGAGTATATGTATATATATTCATATTAGTATATATGTTTACGTACATTGGCGGCAAGCTGGCAGAATCGTTAGCATACCGGGCAAAATGCTTTGTGGCATTTTGTCTATCTTTACGTTCTGAGTTCAAATTCCACAGAGGTCGACTTTGCCGTTCATCCTTTTGAGGTCGATAAAATAATTACCAGTCGATCACTCGGTCGATGTAATCAACTTACGCCACTCCCAAATTACTAGCCTAGTACCAAAATGTGAAACATATATATATATATATATATATATATATATATATATATATATATATATATATATATATATATATATGTATATATATAGGGAGAATTCATAAAACACAAAAGACGACAGGTGGTGTAGACAACAAACAGATGTATTAGTATAACGCTCGGGAAGTGAAAACAGTCCTTAACGTTTCGAGCCTACGCTCTTCCACAGAAAGGAACACAGAAAGACAAAAGGAGAGAGAGAGAAAAAAAAGAATGTGTAGTGGCTAGCTATATATATATATGTATATATGTAAAAAATTGTATATTCACAAATTAATGTATGTAAAGAAAGCTTTCTATTTGCATTAATTTGTGAATATACACTCGCAGTGTATAATGCCGAGAATACGTAATGCAATTATGTACACATAATTTCTTCCATACCGAAATTTATACTACATGAAGAAGGTTACGAAAGGGCCGTAACCTTATGGAAGTCATGTGGCTAACTAAATTTATATTTCACTTCTCATACCTGCTGATTTCCTCAATTCCATCTTCTGGATTTTCAGTTGTATGGGGACTTTAAAATACAGTCCTTTGTAATGGATAGACGAGTCCGTAAAAGAAGCTCTCTCTAACAGTCACATGATTTTCTAAATCTTCTAAATCCGCATCTTATTCTTCTCATACACACATATATATGTGTGAGTGCATGCACATGTGCATGTGTGTATCTGTATGTTTGTGTTTGTGCGTATATGTATACATACATACATACATACATACACACACATATTTATATACATATATGCATGCGTACATATATAAACCTATACATATATACGTACATTCATACATATATAAATACATTATAATATTATCAATCTATCAGGACAGGTTATTATCGGATTCCAATCAGCTGTAGAAACGGTAAGAAGCAAAAAAGAAAACAAAGAACAACAAAAATCATATGGTTATCATAAAGCGGTTCCAAGAAGAACCGTGGATCTGTGTATGCTATTACTATTATAGTTTATCACATTAAGTTGTAATGACGTCAGTTACTTTTAGCACATTTGTCTCACGCACAAAAAGATTATACATAATGCTATTATTATTTAACTTTGCAATAGCAACGCTTTTATGACGTCATCTACTCTTACGCTATGTATCATATGATAAATAGGTTTATGACTGCCATCACAGTATCCTCTTTATCTGCGTAAAGATATCACACCAAAAGTAGTAAACATTATTTTCTCGAGAATTAGATACTTACCCTTCGCACTGTGTTTTTATATATGTCTATTCGTCTCTGTAGTCTTATATATCTGAGTTTTTACATGTATGCAGTTGTCTAAATTATATGTATATATATATATATATATATATAACTCAGATATATAAGACTACAGAGACGCATAGACATATATAAAAACACAGTGCGAAGGGTAAGTATCTAATTCTC
>NC_068984.1:115355294-115357164 GCF_001194135.2 Octopus bimaculoides | reverse complement strand
ATATATATATATAGATAGATAGATAGATAAATATACATACATACATACATACATACATACATACATACAATCATACATATACATATATTTATATATAGGTATATTGATGGAAACAGGAAAAATAGAACTCAAAATATGAATGTATGTATATTTTTTACTAATATATAGTACCCGAAACAAATAATTTCCAACATTCTGAAGCAGTTTTACACCGCAGTTGAGAAACACTTTCCCAAGTCTAGTAAATACTATAAAATATTTAATACGCACAATGTTTGGCTCGATTTTCCACTAGCCGCGACCTAGCGCAGATGATAGCAGCACACAACGCGAGAAGACTGTCTTACTTCTGAAAGACCGATGAAAATAGTAGACTAGACAAGAAAAATGACCCCATTAACGAGAATATTGATAATGGTATACCGAGTGACAGGACAGGAATAGTTAATAACAGAAGAGACTCGAACACTAACACCAACATAACACACATTGCATTAAGGGGTAGTAATGCAGTAATGGCCAGCAGTCGAAAGAAGATAACTTCAGCACAAGTCTATACCTCCACATGACAGGGTGCTGGAATCGATTAAAGTAGCAACCCACAAACGTCTATATGGATAGAAAGCTTTGGAAAAATAGTTGATAGAAATGAGGGCAGCAGAGACATATTGCAAAGACTATAACACAATATATAATAGGAACAGGGAATTAGGTTTCTGTAACTGTGCTAGGAATAAAGTATGCCCCTTAAACTCTGGATGTTTGACGAAGAACCTAGTGTATCGATGCAAGATCACTTCTGAGTAAAGGTCATGCTTCTATACAGAGGCCAGCTCACTAATTTGTTTTAAAAAAGATAGCAAATCATTGAAATTCACTTAAGGATAAAAGTAAGATGAACAGTACGAGCTTAAGCAAACTAATCTGATCCCTTAAAGATAGGAACCATAGCTTTACATATTGTGGGAGATAATTAGTACGGCTAAACTGTATGAGACAGGGGGATAATAGATGTGAGTTATATATAGAAGTAATGTACCTAATCTTTACATCGTGGCACAAATTACTTAAGAGCAGGCTGGAAGAAGTCTTAAGATGCTTACATAAACATACTAAAACATTTATGAAGATTAACACACGTTCTCGATAACTCAATATCCCACCCACAGGTGGGGTGGGATTGAAAGATAGAAACACATGTCTAAACTCACCAAATACATGGCCTTTTCTTAACCAACCTAGCATATATTTCTCCTCCTTTCTACTACCCAGCATAAATACCACAGCCACGATCATATCTGAATAGCTGAAAAAAACCCCCCTTCGGTCATGAATGACCATGGGATTGCACCTAAAATGTACCCTCCGAGGCACAAGTCCGGGCAAGGTTGTTTATAGAAGACCAGCAATCGCCCATGCATACCAGCCTTCCCTCTCCACGCCACCAATGCTTACGTATATTTTGGAGATGAAACCACGTAATTGCCTCATCTGCGTTAGAGCAAAAGTTAATCTCGAACGACTGTTCATTGTCTTTCTATAAAAGTTACTCCTCCGCTTTCTCTGCTTTATTTATCGTCCTTTCTCTTGTTTTTCTATATATGCCTTCACTTACTCCCTGCCTTACATTTATAATTATTTCGATCTTGTATATGCTGTTAATCTCTACTTTCTGTTGTCTACTTATCTTTGCTCTTTTACCAATCAAATGGCTTAACCATCCTCACTTCTCTATTATGATGGGGCTTTATAAATATATATACAGAGTATCTTCGACTAAATATGATCTAAGACATATTACAGTTATAGCTTAAAATTGTGTCATTTCATGTTTATTTGCTAATGTCAATTTCGTACTCATATATATATA
>NC_068984.1:115350241-115353112 GCF_001194135.2 Octopus bimaculoides | reverse complement strand
CTTCTACTGCAATCTAAAGTTTTCTATTGAAGTTTTTATTGAAGCTGGAATCCACCGTCTCTGTTTATTTGATTGCGATTTATTTGTTTATTTTTCTATTTTATTTGTTTTGAGAAATTTCATGTTTGGTATAGTAATTTATTATTTTCATCGAGTAGCTAGAGAAATCCTCAATGGGTGTTTGCTTTTTACATATACCATAATGCATATGAAACCATTCATTCTTCCATTCAATCATCCATCCATCTACAATTCCTCCTAGCGATTCATTTACATATGTGTGTGTGTGTGTGTGTGTGTGTGTGTGTGTGTGTGTGTTTGTGGTCTATTATACGCGTGATATGAGTGCATGGTTGTATTGCTTTTCTTTCTCCTCAGTGCCTCGGATCTCTTTTTCTTTCTATCGCTTCCTCCCACGCAATTCTCTTGTCGGTTGTCCATCATTTACTGCAACGAATCATTTACAATATATTGTAGCACAAAACTGAGAAATCGCGTGGTCTGGTCGTATTGGCTAGGCAGTTGCCTACTCGTTCATTAGATCGTGAGTTCGATTTAAAACCCGGGAAGCACGATGCCTTTCACTAAAATAGCACACAGACACACACAGAGGCATTCACTAACTTATAGCGGCAGCATCTGCCAGACAGAGGTACGATTCAAAAAATCTCAGCTATGAAGATAGTTCAACAGTGGACGATCTTACTTTTTAACCTTTACACTTTCAATAAACAACACGAATGAACCCATTAGCATTTAAATCTGCTAGATCTAAATGCTTGGTGTTAAAATTAGCTAGATTTGGCCTCTCACATATACTTTACAATGTCATTCTAAAAATAAACATTCACATAATCAAAATCTTGAAGCTATGTGATAATACATGATTAATTCAAAACAATGTGAATATGCTCTAAATGTGACAAATACATGTGTATGCTAAAAAGTTAAAACTGGGCAGAAAAGTATTTGTTGATGACACTACCTTCCTAGATAGTGTTAAACCTGAATTTCAATCTACTCATGTGTTTTATATACCCAGTTATTCAGATGGGCTCCTAAACTTACAGTTATCTATAATAAAGTCTATGTTGTACGCAGTTATCCATAATAGTTTCTATAGAGCCGTGTCTGTATGCTCCACTCACTATAAGCAATATCTGTATACTCGGCTTTATGGGAGTCTATAAATCGATAGATTTTTGTTGTAATATCTTTATACTCAGTTCACCAACGTATTATAGTTTCTTTAAACTCAGTTCTCTGTTGAAGTGCCTGTAGACTAGGCTCAAATGTTTTTATTAGCCATGAATGGTATATGAAAATAGATTCTTGTTAAAGCTTATATTGTTTTCTTTTCTTAAATTTATTCAGTATTTCATTCTCCTAGCATTTATGAAACTCAGTTCAAATAGAGCAACGGTCACCAAATTAAAACTCAACCGACCAGAAATCGTGTGGGACCTTAAGAATAAAACGTTATTTTGTAGAAAATCAGTTGCTCTTTCGGTACTAATGTGGTCTGAGAAGTACAGAAGAAAGACAATATCTGCTGGCCATTGATAAATCCAGCACTCATGATGTTCTTTGAGCTTCATACCTATCATTATTGAAGTAATAGGATATATACCAGCCTGCTTGGTGCCAAGTATGGCTGAACTTGAATTCTTGGGAAGAGAATACAACGTACTAATTTATGCACTACAAATGATCAAGATATCTAGAGAGCAATATAAACCTGCAAGATAATCTTAAGATTTATAGGCGTAGGAGTGGCTGTGTGGTAAGCAGCTTACTTACCATCCACATGGTTCCGGGTTCAGTCCCACTGCGTGGCACCTTGGGCAAGTGTCTTCTACTATAGCCCCGGGCCGACCAAAGCCTTGTGAGTGGATTTGGTAGACGGAAACTGAAAGAAGCCCGTCGTATGTATGTATGTGTGTGTGTGTGTATGTTTGTGTGTCTGTGTTCGTCCTCCCAACATCGCTTGACAACCGATGCTGGTGTGTTTACGTCCCCGTAACTTAGCGGTTCGGCAAAAGAGATCGATAGAATAAGTACCAGGCTTACAAAAGAATAAGTCCTGGGGTCGATGTGCTCGACTAAAGGCGGTGCTCCAGCATGGCCGCAGTCAAATGACTGAAACAAGTAAAAGAGTATTTAAAGGATGATAAAATAAGATGCTTTCCTTCAAACCTTGCTATCAAGCAGGTGACCGGTCAAAATTAAATCGAAATTAAAATGTACTTACCTACACCCACACAAACATATATCCACATTACATATCTATGCTATTTATACGATATAACTATCTATTTATCTACCTATCTAAACCTACGCAGTAGACATACAAACGCAATTTTTACCTACTTCTCTGCAGAGTGACAATATGACGAATAGCCTTAATCGATTTTTGACCTTAATAAGAGTCTACATCACTTGAACAATCTGTGACACTAGTAGCCATTCTGTTTATATACCTACCGAATAGCAGCTTCAGAGAATTGGAGTTACTACTTTGCATACCATTAGTGTTTAACCCTTCAATATCAGCAGGCTCTCAAAGTACTGACTCCCTCTGTGTGTGTCTGTGTGCTATTTCCTTCTTTTGTTATATATTTTTCACTAGCGTTCATACACACATAATTTTTCTCGTCTGGCCGTAAAGCCTTTTCTGTTTGTTTTCCTGTCTTGTTTTTTGTCCGCCACTACATTCCTCCATGGTAAGATTTAATTTGTGTATACAAATTTAATTTGTGGTCCATGGGAAGAGCCGTTTTAACGATGCGTCCTGCCCAGCTCTTCGAAACGCCGGTGTTAAAACGGGGGTAGCTGATGAAGTAGAATGTTCTCTATGTGGCTTGTGTGTTT
>NC_068984.1:115348575-115350059 GCF_001194135.2 Octopus bimaculoides | reverse complement strand
GACTAGTGGTGTATAACAATATCCGATAGTCTGGTCGATATAGTGATACACATACATACATATGCGCAGGCACGTACACACACACACACACACACACACACACACACACAGACACACACACACACACACACATGCACGCGCACACGCACACACACACATATATATATAGAGAAAAAATGATTTATGGTAAAGAAATTGTATTCATAATTTTGTAAATTAAGTAAAATATAAAGAAAAATGCAGCAGGGGAAATTATTTATGACATGCTATAAAAATCCCAAATTATTTTTTTATTTATTAATTCACTAAGTATGAGCATTCGTCTTCGGAAAAGTGGGTGTATATATGAGTGTATGTGCGAATGCATGTATGTGTTTTTGTTACAAGTATATATTGTCTGTGTGTCTGTGTTGTACGTGTGCGTGTGCATCTCTCCAAATGTAGGTGGATATGCGCCTCTCTCTTGGTGCCTGCTGTTACTGTGTATCGTGCATCAATGGAAATAACTTGTTAATATATTAAATAAATGAAATATTTAGGTTGCAAGAACATATATGGTCTAAAATTAAATTTTTATTTTTATATTTTGGAAGAAAAAAAATTGTAAAATATTTTGGAAGAAAAAAATTGTAGAATATCTTCTGTTTTTAAATTGCAAGAACATATATGGTCTAAAATTAAATTTTGCCCTTTATTTTTATTTTCTGAAAGAAAGAAATTGTAACATATTTTAGCTATTCTACAAAATGTGCATTAATTTATAGAATTATTCCAAATTATTTTGAGAATAATTATTTTGTTAAGTCTGTTGCAGTGCTTGAAAGTAGATAATATACGTAGATTTTTCATGCCGGGCAAAATAGCGGTATTTCGTCTGTCTTTACGTTCTGAGTTCAAATTCCACCGAGGTCGAATTTGCCTTTCATCATTTCGAGGTCGATAAATTAAGTACCAGTTGCGCACTGAGGTCGAGGCTAATCAACTGAATCCCTCCCCCAAAATTTCGAGCACTGTACCTCGAGTAGAAAAGAATATACATAGATTTTATAATAATATACAAAATATCAGAATAAATCACATAGGTTATGGCATCTTCCTTCGAAAGATGTCGTCCCATGGAAATTTTCAGCCAGTGAGATTCAAACGGAAGCCCACAACATGGAATATAAATGCATTCACTTGTATATTCTTTCAATTGTTTTAGTCATTTGACTGTTGCCATGCTGGAGCACCGCCTTGAAAGGTTTTAGTCGAATGAATCAACCCCAAGACTTATTTTTTTAAGCCTTGTACTTATTCTATCAGGCCCTTTGCCGAACAGCTAAGTTACGGGGACGTAAACAGTCCAACACCGGTTGTCAAGCAGTGATCGGGGCAAACACAGACAGACAGACAGACAGACAGACACACACACACACACACACACACACACGACTAGATTCTTTCAGTTTCCGCCTACCAAATCCACCCATAAGGCTTTGGTC
>NC_068984.1:115346728-115348565 GCF_001194135.2 Octopus bimaculoides | reverse complement strand
ACACACACACACACACACGACTAGATTCTTTCAGTTTCCGCCTACCAAATCCACCCATAAGGCTTTGGTCGGCCCGAGGTCATAGTAGAAGACAGTTGCCCAAGGTGTCACGCAGTGGGACTGAATCCGGAACTATGTGGTTGGGAAGCAAGCTTCTTACCACATAGCCAATGTATGTATACGTGCGTGTCCCTCTACCGCTTCACGACCAGTGTTGGTCTTGTTACGTACCCGTGACTCAGTTTTCCGGCAAAAGAGAATGACAAAATGTAGGTGTCTATTTGCTCGACTAAATCCTCTGAAAGCGGTGCTGTGAAGGGTTTTTAGTCAAAACAAGTAAAAGGGAAAAGATAAAATATAAAATGTATCTCAGAAGACTTTCCTTCAAGGAATCCATTTTAATCGTATTTTTATTTTTATAAGCTTACGGGGGAAAATGAATTTAATTCAAACAAAACGGCAAGAACCAACAACAACAGCATAATTCATTTTCATTTCAAATCTCTTTCATTATATTCAATGCTTTATTCATATAATTCATCACCGTTCCTACCTCATCACTGGTTAAAATTAATGCAATTTTTCTCTCTCGCTATGTTACATTAAAAACGCAAAAATCTATTCCATCACCTTGTTTTTCTAATCTTTATTGTCGTTCTTTCTTTTTTTCTTATTTCTTTTCTTTTTTCTTTTCTTTCTTTCTTGCTTTCTTTTTTGCTTCCTTTCTTGCTTGTTCGCTTCCTTTTTTTTTTTTTTTTCGTTTTGTTTTTTTAAATTCTTTCTATTAAATATAGTTTCCTCTTCGCATCTCTTTATAGTTGATTGACACATAATTCAACACGTAAATTAACTAAAGACTATATATCTTTTATTTTTTTCTCTCACCAGAAAAAGAAACCTTCTTCAGCTTTTAGAATGATCAATCATTCTTTTGTTCCGAACTGACAATCTGTTCATATTATATATATATATATATGTGTGTGTGTGTGTGTGTGTGTGTGTGTGTGTGTGTGTGTGTGTGTGTGTGGAGGGGGATATAGAAGTTGAAAAAGTACCGAGATATCTTTATTAATATATTCAAAGCTTTAATTATGTCGCAGCTGTCTTGCTTCTGAAGCTTTGAAGCTTGCCCTATTTGTAGTACCCTTGTGTATGTGTATACACACACACACACTTAAGCGAGCTGCGAAAAAGAGCACGGTTCGTATAGTGAATAGGAAAAGCTTGGTCTGCAATGTTTGCAGTCGTGTATGCTTGTCAAGAGCAGGGCTCATTAGCCACCAACGGAGCCGCAAATGCAAAATATAAGTTAGTCCTAGAGCGCACAATGTTCCTGAAGGTCAGTAATGGTCTACCTCGGTCACAAGTGGACGGCCATCATATATATATATATATATATATATATATACATAAAATTTAAATGAGAGTTTTGACGCTAATATCCATTATTAGGTTATAAGGTTATATTTAACTGTCAATTCAAGTTAAATAAGTAAATTACCTTACACATCCTCAGGGTAAAAAGTAAAAAGTAAACACCAAAAATATAATCTCTTTTTACTTCTTACCCTGAGGATGTGTAAGGTAATTTACTTATTTAACTTGAATTGACAGTCAAATATAACCTTATACAGAAATGTTGACATAGGAAATAAACTTCAATAATAATGGATATTAGCGTCAAAACTCTCATTTAAATTTTTGATATATAACCAAGGAGAATTTTTTGCCATTTTGGTAACGATTACATGTTTATCTCACCAATACATTGTGGAGATATCATTATATGAACACACACACACACACACACACACACACACACACACACACACACACA
>NC_068984.1:115343244-115346669 GCF_001194135.2 Octopus bimaculoides | reverse complement strand
CTAGGCGCAGGAGTGGCTGTGTGGTAAGTAGCTTGCTTACCAACTACATGGTTCCGGGTTCAGTCCCACTGCGTGGCACCAAGTGTCTTCTACTATAGCCTCGGGGCGTCTAAAGCCTTGTGAGTGGATTTGGTAGACGGAAACTGAAGAATCCCATCGTATGTATGTATATATATATATATATATATATATATATATATATATATATATATATATATATATATATATATATATATATATATATATGTGTTATTATTATTATTATTATTATTATTATTTATTAATAATAATATCTTTGTATATATATATATATATATATGAGCAATAATAGTAGGATGTTGTATATGCTAGAAACTAGTTGTGAAATTTGACTTATTTAATGATATTGTTGATGCTACTTTGTCGAGATTATGTAGAGGCATAATGGTGGGCAGGAATTTCAGACTCAATTTTTGTCAATTTTAAGTATGGAGATCGGGTTTAACATTCATCTTTGTCTATGTATCAGGATTTTATATAAGTCAGCTGGAAGAAACCTGCTCACATAAATATGTAGTGAGGAATGGCATTCAACATTTCAGTATTTTGAATACCAACTCTGAGAGTACTCATTTTTCATAAATAATTGGAAGTCTACTGAAGCGACTCGAAAGAAACTTGACTTGAGTGAGGTGTCACTAGAAATCTCAAGAAGACTATTTTCTTAATTTGAATTTAAATGTTACAGTTTCTACATTTACATGAAATAGGTCCCTAATGCAATTGTTATTGCTATCAAGAAGGGAATAAAAATCCCTAAAGTTCTTTAAACATTACAGGTGCTGAATGAAAAGGGTTTATATTTCTTCAGACAGATCATTATCAGAGTCGCAAAAGTGTTGGAAATGATTGAAACACATCGTTCTGCAAACGTTCAGACCACAAATATTATTTCGTAATCATGGTTTACACTTTATCTTCACCTTTAAATTTCATTACGGATCTCCCTTGTAGACTCAAATTTAAGTAATTTAAATACATAAAAATGCCAGATATCTATATGCCACCATAGATAGTTAAAAAAAAATAATTGAACCAATATTTTTTCCCTGACAACTCGAATATGTGGTTAATTATTTTTCTGTGAGACATCCAACACGCTTCACAATGCAAGAGCAGTTGTTCAAAGGCACTGCCCATGTCTTCTCAAAAGAAAACCCCTAAAAATACGGATGAGCTTTTAAAACGGATGAACTTTTATAAAATTCACTATTTCCACTGCCTTCTTCAGTGTCGTCTTCACTCTCCTGGTAATGTTTCTTGCTGCCAATGTTTCTCCATGTATGCAGTAATGAGTCCATTTAACATTTTGGGTACTATACTTTGAATATTTGCTCTGAGTTATCTGTATTTTCCTAACATTATAGGAGACCCATTAGTCCTGACCTCTACGCATTTTGACAACCCAATTCAGTTTTCAATTATGAAGTTGTCCAAAATATTAAAAATAAGGTTCACTAGTCATGTGGGTTGGCAATGATTGGAAAAACAGAAAATCTTCAGTAATCGAACCATTAACTTTATACACTATGAATACAAACATATCGATACGGTTAAAAATATCCGTAAGGAATAATATTCACTTAATGCATTCTTTTCACAAACTGATTTTTAACATTAGTAAACATGTCTTTTATTTGTCGCTTCACAATTTTGATAATAGAATCCCATGAAAAATTGAAAATCCTTGAAAATTTGGCATTTGGTCCTCTGCTGCTGTGTGATTTTCTACTCTGCTATTAAATGAGACACTTCATACGATGGATGCTAACATCAAATTTTTATTATATCATTGTCACTTGCTATTGTTTTCCATAGACTTTTGTCGTGAAAGTAGTTGTCGTTTTATTTGGAAATATTCAACATGTTTTCTTTGCGCTTTATTTCTAAATATCGGCGAAATTTGGCTGGCTTCATGTCTTCAAAAAACAACGTTTCAAACACAAGCACACTGTCTTCTCTCGGCTTTCATGGTAGCTGTATATAAATAAGTACATAGGACATATACTCGTCACGTTTACGTGTTTTCCGACTTGATACTTGAGCCAGCATCTTTTCATTTGAACAGGTTGCTTACTTACCTGCATTTTCACTATCTTTCCGCTTTGATGTGTTTTCAGTTTTTAACAAACAATCCTTAATCATCTAGGGATTATAAGGTAAGATATATAACATTTTTTTATCAGGTAGTCAACATCTTTTCGACATAAGCTAAAATATAAAATTTTGAAAAATAAAAAAAAATATGTGTAAAGTATACAAGAATAAAAAGAAATGAATTTGAAGAAAATAAAGATTATGCTGCAGGTTGCACCAGTGGAAGCATACGTTAAACCAAAGATATCTGTAGGAGATAAAGAATTAAAAGTGCTGAAGTCTTTTACTTATTTGGGAAGTGTGCTGTCGGATGATGCAAGTTCGAAGAACTTATACAGAGTGAAGAAGACTTCGAGAGCTTTTGGAAATCTGGAAAGCAGGCTGTATCAGATTAAGCACAAAGATTTCCATCTACAAAACCTGTGCGCTGTTAGCTTTATTGTATAGCTGGGGAACTAGGATGATCTAAAAACACCAAGCTAAGATGCTCTAAATGTTTCACCAATGCTGTTTTAATGTGAAGTGGACCACACATACCCCGAATACCAAAGTTCTGGAGAAAGCTTAAATGACTGCATGGAAGCCATCATCGTTCGGAGTGTTTTAAGGTGGAGTGTACATCTTGCTCGAATGATTAATACTAGAATTCCAGAGTGCCTGTTCTATGAGGAATTAAAGCAAGGAAAGAGGAAAGCCTCGAAACCCAAACAGTAGTAGAAAGACCTTTCTAAGATGAAATTGAAGAAATGCGCTATTTCTGTTGAAATCTGGGAAAAATAAACTGCTTATAGAGTACAGGGGAGTAAAACAATCTTCGATGGTGTAGCGTTATTTGAGAGGAAAAGAACTCAGCATGAGTCATACAAAAGAGTAATTCGGAAGCGGAAGCAAGCAGCAACACGAAAAGTTACGGACAAAAGTAGTCAATGTAAAATATGTGGAAGAATCTGTCTCTTACTGGTTTCTAGAGCGACACGAGAGCGTATGAAGATATGAAGAAGGTGCAGCCTTC
Source organism: Octopus bimaculoides (assembly GCF_001194135.2). Classification (NCBI taxonomy): domain Eukaryota; kingdom Metazoa; phylum Mollusca; class Cephalopoda; order Octopoda; family Octopodidae; genus Octopus; species Octopus bimaculoides. Next base: position 115,343,521 of record NC_068984.1, on the reverse strand, counting down.
CCAGCTGCTTGGTTAGAAGTGCAACATGTGTGGCAAAGAGCAAAGGGATGAAGCCGAAAGCTGACATGAATAGTCATTTACAAAGTCATGGAAGGGCAGAGGCTCAAGAAAAAATCCACGACGTCATACTCGAGGACGAATTGACAACTAATATGTGTGTATGTATGTATGTGTGTGTATGTATTTTCGTGTGTTTGTATGTATGTATGTATCTATCTATCTATCTATCAATCTTCGTGCATATATATATATATATATATATATATATATATATATA
>NC_068984.1:115342144-115342841 GCF_001194135.2 Octopus bimaculoides | reverse complement strand
TATATATATATATATATATATATATATGTATGTATATATATATCTGAACACGCAACCAAGTGGTTGGGAAACAAGCTTCTCGCCACACATGTGCGCGCTCACTCTCTTAGCATTGCATTTTCCATGACGGTAGTAAGATTTGAGATAATTTTGACTGCCATTTATATAAAGACGTTCACCAGCATATAGGTCTTCCGCCTTCGGCTTCAAATAACCATGTTGTTGATGTGTGTTCCACACCAGGGAAGAATGTTCTAATAGAAGCAACCCCATCGTTCGTATAGCGTGAACTGTCGCGTTTATTATTGTTTTCTTTTTATTTAAGATGGTAATGCATAACTTTTGAGAGATCTGGTCACTATTTTCAGCATTTTTTTCGGTGTAACTATTTCTCATTTCTCATCTTCAGAGTTGGTGAACCAGCAGGTAAGTTGATTCATTACTTCAGCAAAGTGATCACCTTTAGTGAGTGGGTGAATCTTGACTTAAGGAGGGTGAGAAAAGGCGAGTCTTTTCTGCTGTATACGTATGTACATAGCGACATCTTTAAATTACTATTAAAAGATACGTATTTCAGCGCACACATACACTCACGCTAATATATCTATGTAAATATAAATATACACGTGGGTATATACATACATACTTACATACATATATAGATATATACATACATATATATATATATATATATATA
>NC_068984.1:115334736-115339902 GCF_001194135.2 Octopus bimaculoides | reverse complement strand
ATACACACAGTAGTACCTCACTTTACGAGGACCCGCTTGTGAATCGGCGATCGCGACTACAAGTGATGGTGTGCACAAATTTAGTGCGAGTGAAAGTGATTCAGGAAACCATTATAAATGATCTTGACATTCCTTTTTCTTTACATAAAATATTCTTTACATTCTACTGTTGTTTTATTGCCATTTATTTACTAGTATTATAAATTTTATAGGTAAATTATTTTTCTATGATTTATAACATTGGTACTAATGCGCTTCTTCGTGTTGTAGCTTTCGAATATTGCCATTCCACTAGCTGGGCAAGCAGGGAAACATTTCCCCATGAACATCGAGTTTTGGCTTTACGAGCGGTTACCTGGAACAAATTAACTCATATATCGAGGCATTACTGTATATACATACATATATACATGCATGTATACATACATACATACATACATACATACATTACAGAGGGGGAGCGCTAAGCTGTGATAAGTGAAATTGCAATGTTATTATCAGTCCGAATATACTTGATGCATGTTCGAACTGGGGAACAGGCTACTCACTGCGTTTTGTTACAGAGAATATATCTTGCTTGTTGACAAATGGTGTGTATACACCTAGTTCCCCGTACGCTGACTGGAAAAGCATCAGTGTCGTCTGCTTAATATCTGTGACAGATGAGGAGACGACTACTCCGAAATGTTAACAACTCACAGTTGAGGTAGGTGGCGCCGCGAGCTGATCTAGGTGTATACACACCATTTGTCAACAAGTGAGCTATATTACCTGTGACAAAACGCTGTGAATAGCTTGTTCTCCAGTTCGAACATGCATCAAGTATATTAGGACTGATAATAACATTGCAACTTCACTTGCTACTGTTTAGCGCTCCCGCTCCGTAATTTACTTACGGTGAGCTGCCGTATAGCGCTGCCAGTCACCGTACGGTTATTAGAAAAACACAAGAGAGGTAGTCTCTTAATTCAGCTCGCAGTGTCGTCTGCTTAATGTCTGTGACCGATGAGGTAACAACAACTACTCCGAAATGTTAACATCTCACAGTTTAGATAGGTGGCGCTGCGAGTTGATGTAGGTGTATACACACCATTTGTCAACAAGCGAGATATATTCTCCATAACAAAACGCAGTGAGTAGCTTGTTCCCCAGTTCGAACGTGCATCAAGCTTATTTGAACTGATAATAACATTGTAATTATATAAATTCTATCATATGTATATATAGATTATCTAAATATAAATGTTGAGTATATATTGATAAATATTTCTAATGGTGCGTAGCCTTGTGGTTAGGGCGTTGCATTCACAATGGAAAAAGCTTTGTTCCAATTCCCAAAGCAGAAATGCATTGTGTTCTTGGAAAAAATACTTTCTTTCACAATGCTCCATCTACTCGGCTGTAATTGGGTAATCCTGCGACGGATTGGCCTTCGTTCATGGGAAATGTTTGCCTGCTTGCCCAGCTAGTGGAATGGCAGTATTCGAAAGCTACAATAACACGAAGAAGTGCTTTAGGACAAATGGTGTTTAACAACATCTGGCGTTTAGCAACGTCTGATAGTCTGCTCGACAGTGATTCAGAGATGTATAAATATACGAAAACAAATTTTTTTATAGCTAATCTAATGTTTTTTTTTTTGCGTTTTATATTGGATACTATTATTTTCCTAATTTTGTTTCAAATATATTGTAAGCCACTGTAATGGCTATTATTCTAAATGCAAGGTCAACGGACGAGAAAGAATTCTATTTGCATGTCCTGTGAGTCATGAAGTTTCCAGCATTCATGTTTGCGTTGTAATTTGTATATTCTGATTGTTCCGTGGCTTGAAAGGCTTGTGATTTCGTATCAGCGAGGATTTCAATTCTGCAGACTTGTAGATTATTGTTTTGTTCCTTCACCATGTATTTATAACAAGGAACGATTGCAGCTCATTAAAATACACAAATGGAACTAGACAGGAACTAGATACTAAAAGCTTTAGTTGAAAACGCTGACATATTATTCTTTTATTCTGTAACTAGTTTCATTCACTGGTTTGTGTTCATACTGGGGCATCGCCTGTAAGGGTTTAGTCGATTAAATTGACTTCAGAACTTTTTCCTAATTTGGTACTTAATCTACTGGGTTCTTTTGCAAGGACCTGAACAGTAAGCGTCAGTGACAAATACAATGACACATACATACATACATACATACATACATACATACATACATACATAAAGCAGTCGCACAACTCTACCGCAACATATCATTAGATGAAAGGGTGAGCCTATATGAGCAGAAGACTATGCATGGATATGTTACAAGAAGGCCCCGTGATGATAGTAATATCGATCATCAAAGCAGTTTATCATGGACGAATAGCTGGATTACTACCTTCCACTTTGAAGGGTATGCGTTTGCAATCCAGGAACAGGAAATATCGACCGAGTACCTGATGCACGAAAGGGATAGAGATGCGGGAAAAGCCGTAAAATGTGGCAACCGATGCAGACTTTGTGGAGGTCACGCTGAAGATATCACCAACATCATAAGCAGTTGTCTGAAAATGTCACCACGGTATTATCTACTGATGAGACATGACTTTGTAGGTAGGACACACTATAATGAAATCCGTCGGAAGGATAATCTCGAGGACAAAGAAATAAGAACCTACAATATGGTAGAAGCCATTGCCACTCATAAAGAAAAGGAATACTGGTGGAATGTAACAGTGAAGACCTCAATAAAATGTAAGCACAACAGACTTGGTATAATGATTTGGGATAGAGAAGAGAAACTGCACAGTTGTGGAAATTAGGTGCCCAGCAGATGTTAACATAAAGCTGAAGATCAGTGAAAAAGAGAACACCTATGCTGAACTATTGAGAAATCTGCAATTACTCTATCCAGATTACTAGTTCAGGTTTATACCTGTAATGATTGGGGCCTTGGGATATGTAACAGACAGCTTAAATATCAGTCTTGAGAAATTAGGCTTCTCAAAACCAGAAAGGAGAAAGCTAATTCGAAAACTACAGATCCAATCCATCACTGGAACTGTAATAATCTGTGAAACTTTCCAGAAGTTTATTATTTAAATATATATGAGCATGTCTAGATATGTAACTATATGCATGAGAATACATACATAAAACATGCCAATCTGCACATACATACATGCATACATACATACAAAAAAATACCCTGTTATTGATGTTGAAGTTCCAATGAAGGAATCTTGGATCTAGGTTAGAAACCGGCTGTTTCCCTATTGACAAGAAATCTTGAAATAAACTGAATAATGACATACATACACACACATACATACATTCATACATGCACACACACATTCATACATGCACAAGCACACACACACACGCACACACACACACGCGCGGTGTCTCAGTTTCAAATTCACTTGCACGGTATTTGTTATTGGTTTTTGTTTCTTTTTCTTTGTTTTTTTATTTTTTCGTTTGAATTTTTGTTTTTATAAAATGTTAAAAATAATATTTTGGTGTATGTATACAATGTGGAATATCAAAATCTCATTCAACAGGGTTTCTTTTACGAAATTCTGATGACTTTCTAATACGCTTCATAAGATGCAGATTCTGATTATTCTGGAATTTGTTGTGAAAAAAAAAAAAAAAATAATAATAATTCCGTGTGTGGGTGGAGGAATTTTCAGAAAATTCCCAAGAGTAGGTTTTCTTTCCTTATTACTTTCGGGAAAATAGGAATTTTCAAATGAAATTTTCTACAAATACTTTCCAAAGTGTTTAAATTATGATTATATCGGAATTGGATGTGAAAAGAAAAAAATAATGAGCACGCACACATACATATTGTCACAGATCACAATTTTTTCGAAATTTCATGTTTTATTTTCTAGATACATGATGTGTGTCAGTATGCATGTATACTAGCTAGCCTACCATTCTTTCTTCTATATTAAATTCCTATATATTCTTAATATATAGATTAAGAATATATAGGAAAGGTATTTGTAGAAGAGTTCATAAAGGAAAGTTCATATAGGAAAGGTATTTGTAGAAGAGTTCATAAAAAAAATCCATTTTTCTGAATGTTATGAGGAAACAAAGGCGCATCATATGAATTTTTCGAAACTCCTCTCCCCACCTAAGCCTTTGTAGAAAGTTTCATTAAAAAGATCTCCATTTTTCTGACGTTATGAGGGCCGGAACTCGGGTGGGAGGCACACATGGGTAGGTATGCCAAGCAATGATATATTAATTCTTGTAGTCCGGTTATGAACACTTCGCTCCGGCCGGTTACTGTGCATCATTACGCACGCGCTATCGGAAGTCTATTAGAAATGTATACACACATATAAATATATATATAATCATTATCGACCACACATACTTAAGGTATGCTGTATGTTCTTTGTGTTTGTCGATAGGCTGCGATTTGCCCTGGTGGAAGTTACTCCCAAAAAGCGCCGCGTGTTAAAATACCTGAATGTCATGCGATGTTTTAACATCCGGCACTTGAAGGGATAATCCCCACCATGCCAAATCGTAGCCTACCGGCAAACACTCTGGGATTTTGCGTTGTCTGGTCGAGAATGAATTTTACACAAGCGCTGCCTTGATTTCATATTTGTATATATATATATATATTTTTTTTTTCAGAGTTCTCTGAGTAGTAGCAGAAGACTTGGTTATACATTAACCACGAAATAGATGTTTAAGGAGATTCCCTTTTATGTTATTAAAGAGTGCAATAGCATAGATTCCCATAATCTCAGTCTTCACGGCAAAGTTTCCCAAATAAATAACTGTAAAGGTATGTACATTATAATGTACATTATGTATAATACATTAATCTCAGCCTTTACAACAGAGTTTTCCAAATAAATAACTGTACAGTTATGTACATTATAATGTACATAATGTATAAAACATGGTTCACGCAGTCTGAATTACGGTATGATATATATATCACACATGAAAACGAAAAGTGTCGCTGAAGAGGTCACAGATGTGTGACGAAAGATTACCGGACAATGAATAGGCGCTAAAATAAAAAGAAAATAGCAGTAATAAACGAGTGAAGAAAAAATGTAGTGCGTGTGTTTATTTGGCGAAAAATAAATAAATAAATAAAATGACCACCCGAAATACAATATATATATATATATATATATATATA
>NC_068984.1:115333478-115333876 GCF_001194135.2 Octopus bimaculoides | reverse complement strand
CGTATGTATGTGTGTGTGTGTGTGCATGGTTTGGTGGTTTATCTGTTAGTGTGTTTGTGTGTGTGTGTGTGTGTGTATGACGTAGTGGAAGAAATTAGTAGCAGGACTGGTTAGTGGACGCTATAGACAGTGTAGGTAGAAGGTCAACAGGTGGTTATTTGAGTGTGTGTGTGTTCGTGTTTGTGTGGGGTTGTAGGTGTTAGGCACGTGTACGTGTGTGTGTGTATTTTGTATGTGTGTGTATTTTGTATGTGCGCGTGTGTGTATGTGTATGTTTTCTGTGCGTGCGTGTGTGTTTGTGTGTATGTGTATGTTGTGTGTATGTGCGTTGCTGTGTACGTGTGTGTGCGTGCGTTTGCTATTGTATATGCGTGTGTTGTTTATGCCCATGTGTGTAT
>NC_068984.1:115327490-115331785 GCF_001194135.2 Octopus bimaculoides | reverse complement strand
GGTAGAAGAGGGGATTGTGAAGCTGGCTGAGCGCTTCCCTCTTGTAAAGGTCCGCGCGCCACACCACCACTGCTCCACCTTTGTCCGCCGGCTTGATGACGATGTCGTCGCAGCGGCGGAGATTGCGGAGGGCGACCGATTCGGCCCGGGTGAGATTGGCCCGGAGGGGTCTTTTTTTAAAGTCGAAACGCTCGACCAACGCCTTACAGTCGTCCACGAACAAGTCTAGGCTACTGAATTGGCCTGGAGGCGGCGTCCAGTTGGATGGGCGGCGTCCCAGGTCCGAGATATATATAAAACCTGAATTATTTAATTTCTAAATAATTTCAATTTTTGTTCGAAAATAAATCTAGAATTTGACACGTAACCTGGAAGGGGTTGTTCTTCACTGGGGAATTTAAAATTATTTCTATCAGAGGTAAGGACTCAAAGTTTGGGCGAAGTAGAACTCGAGTAATTCGAAGGCAATACTTGAATGTTAATTATTTTATTGGCTCCAGACCATTGATTTAAGTGGGGACTAAAAATCAGAATGTAAAGAGCTTTCCCCCTATTTGCAAGGACAAAGAAAATGGTTTTACTCATTGATAATACTATTTTCCCTACAACTGTTTATTTATTTCTAGTAAATGTTTTACGTTTCAGTGCATTAAATATGTTGACGACAACTGATCTATGTTACTTTGAAACTTATATAATTTATTTAAAACACGCTAAAATGTGTCTCATTTTCTTACTTGATTTTTTTCTTTTCTTTTTCTTCTTATAACGTTGAGTAATTGAATTCCGTTGCTCATTGATAGTCTTTCATATTTGTAAATCTAATTTCACTTAGAATTCGTGTTGGTAGTTACAGAATGATATATGAATAGTCATATTTCTTCTTCGATTTATCCTTGTGTAATAGGAAGGTGACTGAGAATAATATTTCGTTAAATTACCTGACAACAACTAAAAAAATTGTGAGGGAGTGACTTGGCGACTAGAAAGATGGTTATAACAAACGTGATAAGTTCTTTGAGCAATTTGGATGTTTTCTTCTTTATAGAGAAAATCGAATGTCTTCTTTGACAACTAAGTACTGGAAATGATATACTGTGCAATATCTGACTTTTATGTTAGCAATTATGACACTCGCAAAATGTGCAACAACCGCAGAATGTTGTTCCTGCCATCTTATGATTTAAAGTTATTCAGTCAGTTATAACAAAGAATATAGATACTGAGTTACAGAACAGATTCATTAACTCTTGCATACTTTCTTAAAAACAAAGCAAAAGGCACAACAAAAATTTTAAAAAAATGTTTTTGGTCATGAAGAAAAAATTAAGAAAACCTTGTTAAAGACTTTTTTTTTACTTGTTTCAGTCATTTGACTGCGGCCATGCTGGAGCACCGCCTTTAGTCGAGCAAATCAACCCTAGGACTTATTCTTTGTAAGCCTAGTACTTATTCTATCAGTCTCTTTTTGCCGAACCGGTAAGTTACGGGGACGTGAACACACCAGCATCGGTTGTTAAGCGATGTTGAGGGGACAAACACAGACACACACACACACACACATATATATATATACATATAAACGACGGGCTTCTTTCAGTTTCCGTCTACCAAATCCACTCACAAGGCTTTGGTCGGACCGAGGCTATAGTAGAAGACACTTGCCCAAGGTGTCACACAGTGGGACTGAACCCGGAACCATGTGATTGGTAAGCAAGCTACTTACCACACAGCCACTCCTGCGCCTGATGAATTCAAATTGATTTACATAATTAGTATATATTTCATACTCGTGCTTTTTATTATTATTATTTCTTTTTGGGAGGCGGTGAGCTGGCAGAGTCGTTAGCACGCTGGAGAAAATGCTTAGCGTATTTTGCCCGTCGTTACATTCTCAGTTAAAATTCCGCCGAGGTCGACTTTGCTTTTCATCCTTTCGGGTTCGATAAAATGAGTACCAGTTCAGCACTGGGGTCGATGTAATCGACTACCCACTTCCCCCCAAATTTCAGGCCCTGTGCCTATAGTAGGAAGGATTATTATTTCTTTTAGGTACAACTATATGTTACTCAATTCGACGTATATGCATTCTATCCTTAAGAAATATTTCTGTTTAAAATACATATAACCACATATATTCAGATGCATACATGTATGTATAAAACAAATATACCTACAAACATATACGCGCGCGCAAACACATAGACATACACACAGAGGTTAGTATTAAAATTCATTAGAATCTAGGTACATCAACGTATAGGACGCTAGGACGGAATAGGTACCATAACATTGATTTCACACAGAGGTAAAAACAACAATTCAGCGTCATGTAATGGTAGTGTACTGGAGGCCTCGTTCAATTTCTCTCAATTGATCAATTCTGAATATATACAGGGTGCGATGGGTAAATTGTCGCCATTTTAAATTTTTAATTTCGCGCATTCTTTGTTTTTTGATTTTGTCGACTACACAGTATAGTAGGGTCAGCTGGGCACCGTCTGTGAGAAAAATCGGACCATGACGCAATTCACTCTGCCAGAAATTTGGAAACGACATGCTATACAGAAGCTCCAATTTAAACATTTCAAAGTGTTTGGGTATGTATGTATGTATATATATATATATATATATATGCATAGATAGATAGATAGGTAGAAAGACAAATACATACCTACATATAGTTGTATATGTAGGTGTATCTATATATACGCATATATATATATATATATATATATATATATATATATATATATATATATATATATATATATACATACACGTTAATGTGTTTGTTTTAAAATCATGAATGGTAAATGAAAATGCTTCGTCAAACAGCTGAATTGAATAATTTAACATCCGTAATGATCCGTCGTATAATGAAGCTAAATAACAAATCGGTCCCCCAATAATTCACTCCACTGATTTCTTTAAAAACAACCCAACACTTCATTACGTTAAGAGTATTTCTAAAGGCTTTTTATACAGATTATTCATATTTTCATTATTATTTTTTTATTCATTTTGTGGTGGGGTTCGAATAATAATTACAAAGGGATGATGACGTTATCAGGGTTTTTACGAAACGTATTAAATTTGAAAATATTTCAATATCTAATTGGAAATTATTTTCACCGAATATTAGACATTGCTTTCGTACTTCATAAATTTCTTTCATTCCAATTTTCAACTATTGAAAAATAAATTGGTCTAAAAATATGAAATACATAAAAAATGCATGGATATTATATTAACTTTTCAAATAATTGCATGATTTTTGTAAAATTTACAATGTCTTTTTGCCTTTTTGTGGTGATACTATTTTTTTTCTGTGATATTTTTTCTTTTTCTCTCTTAAGAAAATGTCATCTAACATTGTATCAAATTTTTCTGTTATATATGGATAACTTAAAATTGTAACTTGGTTAGGTTAACGTTCTGTGAGTGTTTTAACTGATAACATAAAAGTCGAATATGGAAATGTATATCATATCTAGCATTAAATTGTATAAGAGATTTGAATGTCTTTCAAAAGAAAACGGAATTTCTAAAGAAAAAAAAATTATCATACATGTCACAATCATCTTCTCAACGCATTCTCTTGCACAAAATTTCTGTTGACTTCAGGTAAATTAACGTAAACATTTTCTCCCGGTACCTGCTTATTTCACAAGACTAAACTGTATTAGAAATGTGATTGCCAACACGAATTCATAGTGAAATTGGATTTGCAGATATTTTCACATTTCAACGATTATCAAATAACTCTGGAATTCAATAAATAATATTCGAAAAATCTATAACTTATATAAAAACTAAAAAGAAAGTAAGAAAGTGAGATCCTCTTTAAACAGATCAGGGCATCATTAATTTTCAGCTTCAATCACTAAACTCAATACAAGGAATTTTTCTTAAATAGATAAATGTATGTATGAAAATATATATACACACACGCACGTGTAATTTTTTGTGTCATTTTATGAATGTCTTTTTTATTTGAGGTAGTTATTATTATTATCAATATTGCCATTTTTGTTATTATATATTTTTGTATACTTTACTCTTAGAATGTGATTCCCAAAAGGGAATTTTACTATTTTTCTAAGAAAAGTATTCTGTTACAAGCTGTAAAATAAAGTGTGAGGCGGTCAAATAAAGAAAAAATCTCCCGTGTCCATTCATAATATTTTGTCTAATTTTTCAATAATCATTCAAAGATTTATAGCGTAGAACTGGGAGTAACATTTTCGTAAAGTTTATATATATATATATATATATATATATATATATATATA
>NC_068984.1:115325496-115327184 GCF_001194135.2 Octopus bimaculoides | reverse complement strand
GGGGCCAGTCGATTAGATCGACCCAAGTACGCAACTGGTACTTAATTTATCGACCCCGAAAGGATGAAAGGTAAAGTCGATCTCGACGGAATTTGAACTCAGAGCGTAAAGACAGACGAAATATCGCTAAGCATTTCGCCCGGCGCGCTAACGATTCTGCTAGCTCGCCGCCTTATGTGTACATATATATTATGTACAAAATTAACTACGTATCACAAATCTTTAAACAAAAATTATTATACATGTATAAGATAGGAGCATCAGCAGGGCGGCGAGCTGGCAGAATCGTTAGTACGCCGGACGAAATGCTTAACGGTATTTCGTCTGCCGTTACGTTCTGAGTTCAAACTCTGCCGAGGTCGACTTTGCTTTTCATCCTTTCGGTGTCGATAAATTACATAGCAGTTGCGTACTTGGGTCGATCTAATGGACTGGCCCCCCACCTCCAAAATTTAGGGCCTTGTGCCTAGAGTAGAAAAGAATATAGGAGCATCAGTTTGATGTAAAATATCAAAAAATACATAAAAATATTATATATAGCATTCGCTGGAAATATGTGTTGTACTGTATTTGGATAAAAACAATATGAATTATAGTCGTATCAAAGAAAAAAATTATTGAACATACACATATCATGCACACATGCATATATATACATATATATACATATTTGTGCGTGTGTGTATGGTGGGTGTGTGTGAGTGTACATACATATACAAAATGTAAAATACAAGATAGCACCTCTGAGAGGACTCGTAACAAAATAGTCGTGAAGAAAATATTATCTTGTATATCTATGGGTGTGAGTGTATTGTGGCTGTGTAAAAATATTAAAAAAAAGAATAGGTGTGTAAAACGAAATATTTTCTGCTACATATAATATAAGAATATTATATTACGAATAAGTAATATAATAATATCCAGCAAGAACGTTGGGAAAAAGCTGTTCGTGGAAGAATTAATGAATTTGGACATTCGTTCAAAGTATACAATGCATGTAATAAAAGGGACAACATTTCTGTGAAACAAACGGAACAAATGAAATTTGATCGAAAAGTACTGAGTGTTTATCTATGAGTTCATCCCTGTGTTAAAAAATGTCAGTGGTGTTTGGGTCCTTTAGCATCCAAATATACATGGACAAAGCGGTATCATGTCTTCTTTCAGCTTCTTTTTATGGTATGTGTTCATTGGAAATAATTTCCCTTACAGAAATTTTCAAGGAGAGTGATAAAGTATTTTGGAACATTGGTGTCTTCAAATGAATTTTTATTCGCAAAGATCAGCGTTTTCGAATGGGATTTAGCGTTAAGTGGGTGAATAACAAAGCTAGTTTACCGAATAGTTAGTGTTAATGAATCTTTGGTTATGTTACTCTCGAAGAGTTGAGGTGTCACCCAAGGAAAGTAACCTGGTAGCACACACTCTGCAAATTCAAGCCGTAGTCGGAACTATGAAGGCGGCAAGCTAGCAGGATCATTCCCGCGTCGAACAAAATGCTTAGCGGTATTTATTCCGTCTCTTTACGGGCTCAGTTCAAGGCCACCGAGGGCGACTTCGTCTTTCATCCTTTCGGAGTTGATAAAATAAGCACAACTTGAGAAATAGAGCCCATGTAATCGACCTTCCTTTCCCCTCATACCTACCTGCCTTGTGCCAAAATTATATATATATATATATATATATAT
>NC_068984.1:115320685-115325345 GCF_001194135.2 Octopus bimaculoides | reverse complement strand
TATATATATACATATATATGTAAGTGCTTGTGTGCGTGTGTATATCTTTGTGGTATGATGTGGATTCTGTATGAGAGAGAATGTGTCTGCGATCGTGTATGTATACGGTGTGGTTTCTGCGAGAGGTGTTAGTGGTTAAACGTTTATGTATGTATTTATTTTATGGTAAGTTTCTTTGTCTTTGTGAACGGACTGCGTGTCCATCTTTCAAATTAATAACTTTTATTCAAATAATTTCTTTATCGATATCTCAAAGGAATACATAAATTCCTTATTATTTATTCTCTTGAGTTGAAGAGAGTCTCATAATTGTAATTTCATCTGCAGCAAAATAAACACACAGGACTTGAGTGCCCCGACACAGATGCACACACACACAATCCCCCGCGCGCTTAATTAGACCATTCACAAAGAGAAAAACACTAATCGTAAAATAAATAATTAGATAAACGTTTAACCCGTCACACCTGTCGCAGAGGCCACACCGTACATACACACAGACACGCGCGGGTATTCCCACACCCCTATACACCTACACATTTTCTATCATGCATAAGAGTGCATACGCACACGCGCGTGCAAAGACACACACAAACGCACACTCTCATACACACACACTCACTCACACAGCCACAGACACACACACACACACTCTTCTTCTCCCTCTTTCAGGCATTTTCACTCACATCCCCATAAATATAAATAAAGAATATGTGAACAAGCCAGAAACAGACCAAGCTGGAGCTGACCAGCTGTAGAGAAGCCATGTCACTACTGAGGAAAAGACTCTGATTAACCAAGTTGATTGATTGAGCGATTATTATTATTATTATTATTATTATTATTATTATTATTAGTAGTAGTAGTAGTAGTAGTAGTAGTAGTAGTAGTAATAATAATAATAATAATAATAATGATAGTAATAATAATATTCAGACAAATACATAACAAAAACACCAGGACTTACAAATATATATAACATATAGAAAATTGCACTACTGGGCACTGCACACATCCTACGCAAAACACTTTCAATACAGTAACCATAAGAGCATCACAGAAAACCACAGCACATACCCAAGGCAGACAGAGCTGCGCTCGGTAGTGAAGTGAAAGCACGCTATAAAAATAAAACTACTGAATAATAATAATAATGATAATAATAACGATAATAATAATAATAATAATAAATGAGATAAAATAGAATCAACGTGTGTTTTTATTATTGGCATAAGAACCCTCTAAAGTTACAGCAAAATTTGTTTTGTAAAGAAACCAAACAAAACAAACACAAAGACCGAAAATCTTGAATGTTTATTAAAAAACTCTTCATGGTTGCAAGCAGTTACAGCGTGATGACAGCCATTCAACCGCAGTTTTAATGAAACTATGTCAGCGAACAGATCGGAGTTAGTGCGACGAAAAGTTCGACACGAAATAATAAATGTTTAAGTGAAGTGAAACGTGTTTGTTTTTTTATATTCTATGTTTTTGAATGGCTAATGTGTTTTCCACGCTGTAATTGCTTTAGTTTCAACGCACGGTCTCAGATCAAATCAATTTTCAGACATATATGTCTCTTTACAGTTGCCATTTTGCAAATTACAATGGCGAGACGAAGTCAGAAAATTACTAACATTAGAATGTACATGCGTTCTGCAAGCAACATTACCGAGTGGTTGTATCTTTGGGTGAATTTAGTTAATATCTCGAGTCCACTTCAAGTGTTTCGTTGTTTACTTTTACCAGTACACATGTGACCAAGAGCTAATGACCAGAACATCCAGAAATACTACATGTCATAGACCAGTCAGGGGCAAACCGCAGAAGTTTCTGAATAGCATGACAACGTAAAATTGCCTTAAATTTTTCTAGATGTGCGAGCCACCTGATAAACCGTATTTCATGAGGCTCGCTTCTCGAAAAAGGTTGTCCATGCCTGTCAAAGATTATGCTCTATCTACACTTACTTAACGTCATAAAAAGAGAGCTAATCACTCAGTCTTAAGAGTCATTTGAAGACTTGGGTAGTCTTTAGATTTCACATTGCATATTACCATATTATATAGCATTTCCTTCACACATAGATACACACATAAATTCATAAATGCGTATATTCGTAAATATAAAAGCGTGCATACATACATACACACATACATACGCTTAAGTTCGAGTATATTTGAGATATATTGACCTGTAAAAAAGCCGTTTCCACTGCAAATTGCATGGAGAAACTTCTCGCTTTAGACAATTGGTGTCAAAACACCAACAATCATTTCACGGCGTCCTCTTGTGGAACGATGAATCCATTTTATGCTGAATGGCGATCATCAGCGTTACCTTCTTACAAATACATGACACATTTGTTGGCACTCCGTCGCTTACGACGTCGAGGGTTCCAGTTGATCCGATCAACGGAACAACCTGCTCGTGAAATTAACGTGCCAGTTGCTGAGCACTCCACAGACACGTGTACCCTTAACGTAGTTCTCGGGGATATTCAGCGTGACACAGTGTGACAAGGCTGGCCCTTTGAATTACAGGCACAACAGAAACAGGAAGTAAGACTGAGAGAAAGTTGTAGTGAAAGAGTACAGCAGGGTTCGCCACCATCCCCTGCCGGAGCCTCGTGGAGCTTTTAGGTGTTTTCGCTCAATAAACACTCACAATGCACGGTCTGGGAATCGAAACCGCGATCCTATGACTGCGAGTCCGCTGCCCTAACCACTGGGCCATTGCGCCTCCACACATGACATATAAAATATACTAAATGAAGGAAAAGAAGTAAAATGAAATTACAATTATGATTCTGCTCAGCTAGGCTGAAACATATGAACTTGAAGCGGTGAGCTGGCAGAAACGTTAGCACACCGGGCGAAATGCTTAGCGGTATTTCGTCTGCCGCTAAGTTCTGAGTTCAAATTCCGCTGTGGTCGACTTTGCCTTTCATCCTTTCAGGGTCGATTAAATAAGTACCAGTTACGTACTGGGGTCGATATAAACGACTTAATCCGTTTGTCTGTCCTTGTTTGTCCCCTCTGTGTGTAGCCCCTTGTGGGCAGTAAAGAAATAAGGAACATATGAACTTGATTTTATATTCATAATTTTCAGTGCAGAACTTCCCAGATTAAAGATACAACGTTTTTTCTTATATTTTGGGGAGTCAGATCAGGCATAGTGTGTGAAAGCAGCAGCAGCGTACAAATGGTGACTAGTGACTGTTTGTGGGCTTAAGAACTTCTTGGGAGTGAGTACACAGATCAAAGACAAGTTGACGGAGCCAGTCTCTCAAATAGCGCTTCACTTCGCCTATGTACATAAATTCATAGTTGTATAAATTATTGGTGGAACAACAGGATACTCATTAATACGCCTGGATCCTCAAAGAATAAAAGCTGTGGCATCGTTTCCAATGAGTCAGCTGATCAATATATATATATATATATATATATATATATATATATATATATGTAAAAGCTTACTGTTGATAAAGGCTGCGTAGCATCTACATGGATCTTTCTGTTTGGCTGCCAATTTTCAATCTCTTCAATTTCTGTTCGAATTGATTTCATATTCAGTGTAATGATGTAGTTTTATATGCTAATCAATGCTATGATATTCATTCTTGCCACAAATCAATAAATAAAAAGTCATTAGCTTTAAAAGTTTGGAAATTTTGAATAATTTTAGCCAATCGTAAGCAACAAACACATTCATGCCTGTTTCCATAGTAACAAGCCAAACACGAGAACGCTTTTGTCTGTGATATAGCACGTGCTGATTAACATATTCTATGCGAAAGCATGTGCATCGACGCTGTGTTCTGCTGCCTGTACTCATCTGCTGCTTGTATCCTGGTCGAGAGATTTTCTAAAAACAACAGCCAAATAGGCCTTGAATCATGCACCCCCACCATTTCCCCCCCATAATTGTATAAATTCCCGCGTGTAGAATACAAATACGCCAAAAAATTTCTAAAAATTCCAAGGAATAAAAAAGTTATGAGGGGTTACATGTCATGCGTAACACAGAAGTTGATTTATTTAGAGTTTCATATTAAAACACGCCATGCACAAAATGACAGCTTCCAAATCCTGCTTTCCTGAAAGTAAAAGCTATCAAACCTTAAAGCACTATAATTAAAAAAAAAAAGTCTGGAAAAAGTGAAATATCTCCTGAGATTCAACTTGAAAAACTACATTAGTACACGAAATCTTAAAATTTTCAAAAAATTTTGAAATTTCCGCAGCTGCAGACAAACATATAAGATCTAAACACACACACACACACACACACACACACACACACACACACACACACACACACACACACACACACACACATGCACTCTCACTCTCACTCTCTCTCTCTCTCCTTCTCTCACACACACTACTACCGAATGGTACCTTGTCAAAATACATTGAAACTTCCAATCAGGAACAGGAAATACATACTTACATACATACATACAACCATAAGTATATATATATATTCACGCACAATTGTTTAAATCTATGTGCCTATTCTTATACACATATAGATGTAGAAGTATCTATGTACAGAAATGTGTTTAAGTGTGTGTGTGAACGTCTAAACCCAACAAGATGTGTATATAGACGTTTGTTAACGTGCCTATGTATACATACATACGTATATATAT
>NC_068984.1:115320238-115320632 GCF_001194135.2 Octopus bimaculoides | reverse complement strand
ATATATATATATATATATATATATACTCAGGACTATGTGACTGTGTGTGTACGTACGTATACATATAGGAATATACGTTGGACTGTGAGAATATGTGTGTGAGTACGTATGAATCTACAAGAGCCATAATGATGCGCGAGCCAGACCCAGTGGAGCATAGTGACTTCTCACCAAGTGGTATCATATCACTAGCCATTAATTGGTATAGGTGAGTAACGAGAGAGAGAAACGGAGAAAGAGTGAGAGAGAAAACGGTGATGGGGAGTAAAAAAAGGGAATTAGAGAAAGGATGAGAGAGAAAACAGTATAAGGTAGAGTCGCATCAAAAAGATAAAGATGAACTTATTTGGAACTGGATGCGTAGTGTTCGATCAAATAATATATATATATATAT
>NC_068984.1:115314237-115319265 GCF_001194135.2 Octopus bimaculoides | reverse complement strand
TATATGTATATGTACATGCATATATGTATAGATATATATATATTTGCCATGATAGATCGCTAGCAACTATACCATTTCCTCTCCCTGTTTATTTCTGTGTTCCCTTCTGTCGAAGAGCGTAGGTTCGAAACGTAAAAGACTTACTCACTTCCCGAGCGTTAAACTAATACATCTGTTTGTTGTTTACACACCCGTCTTCGACTTTTGTTTTTTTTTGTAAATTCTCACTATATATATATATATATTTATATTATTATTTGATTGAGCACCACTCATCCAGTTCCAAGTAAGTTATCTTTATCTTTTTGATGCGACTCTATCCTATACTATTTTCTCTCTCATCCTTTCTCTAATTCCCTTTTTCCTCCCTTTCACCGTTTTCTCTCTTTTTCTTTCTCACTCCTTCTTTCTTCGTTTCTCTCTCTCGTAGCTCACACGTGATCATCGTCCATCTGTCTCTTCCTCACGTGATCATCTTTCTTTTCTTTCACGACTGTCATAAGGACAGCACTATCCTATCTCTCTCATATCTGCTCTCCTCTCGAAGAGAATGTTTCTCCAGCGTTCGCTATTTTTACCCTCGTTCAGGTCTAACGACCCTCCATTTTGTTTTCGTTCGCTTTCCTTGTTTATCTCCACTGTCCTGTTTTTGTTCCCAACTTTGACTCTCCATAAGTCCCAAATTTTATTTTGGCTCATATGGGAGCAACTGTCTTCGAAGACTCATATTGTCGTCGAATGCTCGAAATGCGGAGTAGGTAGACAGCCAACAACTGATGAAGGGTCGTTTTTTATGTTACTTGCCCTGTTTTCCATTTATTTCTCTCGTTGTTTGCGTATCGATCTCATTTGCTTTCGTATTTAATGTTTACTGTTAGGTGACGTCCTGTACCTATATATGCATGTATATATATATATATATATATATATATATATATATATACAGATGTACACGACGGGCCTCTTTCAGTTTCCGTCTACCAAATCCACTAACAAGTCTTTGTTTGGCCCTATATTAGGAGATACTTGCTTATCGCGCCACGCAGTGGGAGAGAACCCAGAGCCAAGTGGTTGGGAAGCAAGCTTCTTACCACACAGCCACGCCTGCGCCTATATGCATATATATGCTGTGCCAAATTGCTGAATAGAATTATTTACTTTTCGAATTTGTCTGTAGCATAATGACTCTAAATATAGTATCAATCCTAGCAACAACAACAGGCAAATATTTTCAACTAATTTCTTAAAAGAAACTAACAATCAATTCATTAAGTTACGAGTATTTCTAAAAGCTTTTATTGCAGCGAATCCATATTTTACCTTTTAGGTCTTTTTTCTCTTTTTCGTGAGAAGTTGGATGGGTTAGATAAAAATTTACTTCAAGCTGTTGATAGTATCATGTTTTGCCAAACGTATTGTACTCAACTATATTTCAATTCCTAATTAGAAATAGTTTTTATCAAATATTCGGGAAAATTTCCGTATTTCAGGAATTTTCTGCAGTTTCATTTTCACTAATTGCAAAAGGAAATTAATTTGAAAGATGGATTAATAAAAAGTATAAATTTCATATTAATTCCTATAAATATATTTATTAGTATATTTGAGTTTACAATTTTTAGTATATTAGTATATTTAGTATATTAGTATATTTAGTATATTAGTATATTAGTATATTTGAGTTTACAATGTTTCTCAGTTCTTTTTTTTTTACCTTGCCCAACGTCTCCCCCCTCCTCCTTGCTTTTGTTATTGTTGTTATTTCTTTTTGCATAGCGGCTTTTCGTCGTCTGTTTTTATGTTCTGAGTTTGAATTCCACCGAGCTCAACTTTGCCTTTCATCGATAAGTACCTGTTGAATACTGGGGTTGATTAATCACCTTGCCCTTTCCTCTCCCACCCCCAGAAATTGCTGGCCTTGCGCCAAGATTTGAGATCAAAGGCGGCGAGCTGGCAGAATCGTTAGCTTGGGCGAAATACCTCTAAACATTTTGCCCGTCGTTACGTTCTGAGTTCAAATTCCGCCGAGGTCCACTTTGCCTTTCATCCTTTTCGGGGTCAATAAATTAAGTACGAATTGAGTACTGGGGTGAATGTAATCGACTAGTACCCTCACCCCAAAATTTCAGGCCTTGTGCCTATAGTAGAAATGATTATTATTTATCATTGCTGCTGTTCTTGTTGCTGTTATTTCTTTTAGCCAAGCGGCATTTCATCGTCTGATTTTACGTTCTGAATTTAAATTCCATCAAGGTCGGCTTTGCCTTTCATCCTTTCCGGGTCGATAAAATGAAGTACCAGTTGAACACTGGGCTCAATGTAATCGACTGTCTCTCTTTCCCAAAATTTCAGGTCTTGTGTCTTCTGTAGAAAGGATTACTATTGTTTTTGTTTTTCCTTTTAGCTTAGCGGCATTTCATGTTTCGTCTGTACGTTCTGAGATATAATTCCGCCGCAGTTGGCTTTATCTTTCATCCTTTGAGGGAAATAAGTACCAGTCGAGCACTGGGGTCGATGTAATTGACTAGCCCATCCCTAAAATTTTAGGCTTGCGAGCTGGCAGAATCGTTAGCGCGCTGGGTGAAATGTTCAACATCCTTAAACAAACCTTGTTCAGGGACCTTTTGAGCGGGATAGTCTACTCAACCTGAAGAAAATTCTAACTGGACCCCACCTGCAAGGTCATGCGTTGTTTATTTTGATATGAGATCATTATGTCGTGCACATTTAGTTGTGATGCATGTGCCTGGTGTGCCCTTATCAGACGGGTAGTCATGATGGGTATATTGGGTTTCGTATATTTTACCCCAGTGTAATTTTGATGGCATGCACTGCTCTCTCACTCAATACTACTACTACTACTACTACTACTACTACTACTACTACTACTACTACTACCACTACCACTACTACTACTACTACTACTAATAATAATAATAATAAGAAGAAGACGAAGAAGAAGAAGAACAACAACAACAATAATAATAATAATAATGATGAGGATGATAATAATAATGAAGAAGAAGAAGAAGAAGAAGAAGAAGAAGAAGAAGAAGAAGAAGAAGAAGAAGAAGAAGAAGAAGAAGAAGAAGAAGAAGAAGAAAATTGTAGAGCGTTTCTACAAAAGTTTCCTTATTGAGATTGGTGTAACTATGTGAGTTGTGTTAATTCAGAAATCTGCTCTGTTGTGAACAGAAAGGTTTGTAAGAAAGGTCTTCGATATCTAAGAAAACTGGTTGTGAGTCGGTATCAAGGACATTGATTCCGAATGTAAAACTTTCTTGCGTACCATAAATAATAACATAAAGGCAGTGACCTGGACGAATTTGTAGTGTGTCAACACTATAACTAGCATCATCTCGACCAAGCTCTTCTGCTCAAAATTGCTAGTCTTTCTTCTAAAGTTTGAAACTATTAATATTATGCTTTTGCTTTTCTTTTTGCTGGATTTAATGAATTTGTCATCTATCGTTGGATGCAGCTCTTTGTTATATGCGCTTGAATAACTTAAAATTACCAGCTTGCAGGACTAACACTGTGGGAGTAATAATTGTTAATATGAAAGTTGTTGCATAATATATCATTTCTAGTATAAAGCTGTCAAAGAAGACATTCAAATGTGTCTAAAAGTGACATCCGAATTGCTGAAAAAACTTATCATGTTTGTTAGACATTCTTTCACGGAAATTTGTATCTGACGTCAGCTCATTTAGCGAAATAATTTACACTGCTACCCGCTTATTTCACAAGAATAAATCGTATTAGAAATTTGACTTTCCATATATCATACAGTTACAACCAACACGAATTCATACTGAAATTTGATTTGTTAGCATTTGAAAGACTACCAATGAACTAAGGAATTCCAATTACCGCTACACGGAAAATAAAATAAAATACAAATGAAACGGAAAGCCAGAAAATGAGACATTCTTTAAGAGAGCAAGTTATTATGGATTATCGATTTTGGATTTTGTTGGGACTACGTCAGCTTTTGGTAAACTAGGTAAGATATTGTGAATATATTTGATACAAAAAGTAAAAAGAATTCTAGCTAGACATAGTATCGAGATAAACAAGTAGTGAGAAAATATACATATATATGTTTGAGAAAAGAAAAGAAAAATGTCTCGATATACGAGCTAATTTGTTCCAGGAGACCGTTCGTAAAGTGAAAACTTGTAAAGGAGAGCAACAATTTCCCATAGTAGCAATGTTATAAATCGTAATTCATACCCTGAAAAATCCGTTAGATTCCAAGTTCACAGATAATGATGGAGCTGAGACACGTATTAGGCTTCCGAGTTAGCAGGTATATATTATTGGTTTTTGTTGTCCTTTTTCCTCTAAATAATGTACATACATACATCATACACCCCATCCCCCCACTATCTCTCTCTCTCTCTCTCTCTCTCTCTCTCACACACACACACACACACACACACACACACACACACACACACACACACACACACATTCATATAGCGCAATTTAAACCTTCAACTAAATGACAACCAGTTTTAAGAACACCGTGTAGCCTTCCGTTCGTAATTGTATCTTTTGTTATTTAATCTGGATTTGAGTGTTACACTGCACATATGTATAAAACAAAATAAATCATATGAGATTGCTTAAATGATATTTAATTACATAATCTTACCTAAGTTTAATTAACATAGAGTAATTAGTTACTACGTTCCGCAAATTGCATAATCAAAATTCAATATCAAATCGTCAGAGGCGTGTTACGTTTATACGTAACATTATTAAAACTGAAAAGAAAGGAGGTGAGCTGGGGGAATAGTTAGCACGCCGGGCAAAATGCTTAGCGGCGTTTTGTCCTTCTTTACGTTCTGAGTTCAAATTCCGCCGAGGTCGACTTTATCTTTCATCCTTTCGGGGTCGATGAAATAAGTACCAGTCGAGTACTAATCGACTAACCTCCTGCCACAAAATTTCAGGCCTTGTGGACTATAATAATAGAAAGGATTATTAGGCTGAAAAGAATACAGGATTCACCATCGTATA
>NC_068984.1:115312286-115314162 GCF_001194135.2 Octopus bimaculoides | reverse complement strand
ATATATATATATATATAAGTATGTGTGTGTATGGGTGGGTGTGTGTGTGTTAGATTTCTTTACAGAAACGTAAAATTGCCGAATATACTCCTGTCTCATGTATAATAAACAGCATCTACTTAATCGAAAAAGGATTTCATTAAGTCGACTGCTTGCATCAACTAATTAAGAAGAAATTATGAATACCAGTTAGCATTGCCCTCGTCACACATTCATAAATTCAGGCGTTTATTACCATTGCGATTGACCACGTTACGTGAAGGTTTGTTTTAAAGTTTATGATAACGGGATTGGCACATGTTGGATGGTGGAAAAATTAAATATCTTTTTTTTTTTTTTTAAATGTACGAAATGGTAGGTTTTTCTCTAAGACAAATGTCACAGCTTTTTGGCTCAGTCATAAGAGATAATATCATTTGTAGTGTTGCCCACTACAAAAAATCCAGTTAAACATTTTTGGAAAGCAGCAAGTAGTCAGAAAGCAGGCAGTTATAGTTTGGTTTAATAATATTCCAAATAACCAAAGCACTAAGCTTCTGAAGCTTGGCATTGGAGATTACAAAGTATCAATAACCGTAAAATTATTAATTAACACTACTGCGTTCAATAAATCTATTATTAATATAGAGGAATCTGGGATCGAGGTTATATTGCAGGCCAGGAACACTGATCAATGCGATTAATCAATTTGGATTGATAAATGATACAGAACCCGCGTCGATGTGAGAATGGCTGGTAGTAATTCGGCCGAAGTAACTGCTATAATAAGATTTTACCTGATAAGTAAACTGCTACAAATTTTTTTTGTCGTACAGGGTTTGAACCATTACTAACATTCACCAGCTCTAATTCCAAATTTACGGATAAAATATAAAAATTCTATATTTTGTTTTAAAATTGTATTATTTATTACATTAGATGTGAATACTAGTGCACTTCAGATATAAACCTTAATCTCATAAGTTTTTTTGTTATACTATTCCTACTGAACCTCTAACGAAGGTATTAAACTGAATAAATAAACAAGCTAACAGAAACATAAGTAAGAACTTAGTTTGGAATGTTTCACTAATTATACCGAGTTTATCCGCAAATGAATAAATTGCATAGGAATCAAACATCGTATTGAAATATACTAGAATAACACGAAGTCACAGATAAGATTTACTAGACACAGCTTTTAAGAGCTGGGTTTCAATCTTAATGCAAAATTGAGAATTGTCATAAATAGTAAAAAGTGTAATTAACAGTGACAGAAGCAGTATTAATACCAAAAGGCAATCTTGATCTCCAGCCTTCACGTGGAGGTTGTGTTAGAACACAGAATACTGCGATTTTTACCTTGAGAGAATCTTACATAAGAACTCACGGTGCATAAAAAGCACTCGAAATTATATCATTAACAGATGAGAATCGTCTGCTACGCTCGCCGGAACTGCCAGATCACGTGATTTCACCCTGTTATGGATTCCTCTGTGGCAGATGTCCACCAACGCGCTAACAGCCGAATCTCTCGTCAACGGTATATAGAACACTAGCAGTATAGCCCGGCTTTGCCCGGGATTAAGTTGGGATTATTATGCTAATCAAGTTCTTTATTTCAAACCAAACTAAGTAACATGACGTCAAATTTGGGCAGAATCAGTGTTGCAACTGGAGTGCATGGGTTGAGAGTTTGATCGGCAGAGGTGATCAGGTTACACATGCCATCCCTTTGAAAACACCACCGCCATCATCTAACCCCTCTTTGCTCATGGGTTAGGAACCCTTCCAGCAAGGAAAATAGAATGACCAAAAGGGCTCCCGATTCTCTGTGTCAAAAGCGGTTCTGTTCAGATATGAGAACACGGATGTTACGAAAGTAAAACGTTAATGT
>NC_068984.1:115309820-115311602 GCF_001194135.2 Octopus bimaculoides | reverse complement strand
GATTTGAAATAAATATATTTTGGAAATGGCGATTTAAACGTGAAAATCAGACCACATGGGTTTGTTTACATCAATTCGGCAGAGATAGAGAGATCGCGCTCTCCCTCTCTATCTCTCTCCCTCCCTTACACACATTTATCTCTCTTTCTTTCTTTCTTTCTTTATTTCTTTCTTTCTTTCTTTCTCTCTCTCCCTGTCTCACACACACAGCAACATTACACACACACACATGCTGCTCTCTCACACTAACAAAAGAACTTCACATACACACCACACTTTCTGTCTGGCATACGCACTATAAAAAGATAGCGTCTATTTCTTTTTGGCAACATCTGTTTTATGTGTAATGTTGCTGTGTGTGTGTGAGAAAAAAAGAAAGAAAGAAAGAAAGAGAGATAACTGGCATGTGTATGTAAGGGAAGGAGAGATAGATAGATAGATAGATAGAGAGAGAGAGAGAGAGAGAGAGGGGGTATTTTTTCTGTTTGCTTGCTGCCTACCACACAGACGCTGGCAAATAAATGTATGTCTCCTTCACCCTCCCTCTCACAAATATACAATTTCTCTCTCTCTCTCTCTCGCCTTCACGCGCGTACGCACAGATTTGACTTCGCCATGTCAACAAACTTCAAAATTGGCAAAAGTTTATCGATTTTTACAGGTATACGCGGGTACCTCTGAGACAGAAAGTTCACTAAAATGCACATAGGGTCATTCCGAATCTTCTCCTAAAATTGGAGCGACATGCGTGCTAATTTGTGGACGTGCATAAACCACATTCACGTACACACACACACAAACATCCCCTGTTTTATAGATATTGATTAGCGTCTATTCAGGCGCTGGTCTCGCATGTAGCCAGTAGGCTCATCAAAGAATAATAACGACAATAGCAGTATATTGCACATTCGATATAATGAAAAAAAATTCAAATTACATCTTTTAACTTTGGATACTAGCACAGTGCACCTTAGATATAAACCTTAATCTCATAAGATTTTTTTATACTGTTCCTACCGAACTTTCAACAACATATTAAACTAAATAAATAAACAAACATAAGTAATAACAGAAACATAAGTAAGGTCTTCGGAATGTTTCACTAATTATATCGAGTTTATACGCGAATGAGCAAATTGCATAAAGATCAATCATCGTATTAAATATTCTAGAATGATGTGAAGTCACAAATAGAATTTATTTGATTGATACTTTTTAAAAGTTTGCTTTCAATCTTAATACAAAATTCAAAATTGTTATAAATAGTAAAAAGTGTAATTAACGGCTACAGAGGCAGTATTAATACCAAAAGGTAATTTTGATCTCCAACTTAACGTAGAGTCTGTGTTACAACACAGAATATTAGCCGATTAATATAACTTCATGAATGATTAAAACATCTTAGATAATCTGTTCTATATATGTAAGTCATCTTTCATATTTTCTTCTGTATATTCGTTTCAATTGAAATATCTATGATAAATTCTTCCTTTGCCCACCGGTCCATCAAACTTGTTACTCTAGAATTTCTCTTCTAAGACACTGGTTCTTAATATAACATCATAGTTAATGATATTTTTTTTATTTATTCTTCATAACTTTCTATTTCGTTAGGGCTGCAGTCATGCTGGGTCACCACCTTTAAGGGCTTAGTCGAGGAAATCGACCCCAGTACTTATTTCTAAGCCTGGTACTTATTCAACCAGTCCCTTTAAAATGTACATCTAAGTTGTGGGGACGTAAAGAAAAACACCGGGTGTCAAGCGGTGATGCTGGACAAAC
>NC_068984.1:115303322-115308007 GCF_001194135.2 Octopus bimaculoides | reverse complement strand
TATATATATATATTATGTATGCATATCTTTCTCCAATTATATATATATATATATATGTGTGTGTGTGTGTGTGTGTGTGTATACACGCACGCACACACTCACTCATTCACTCACTCAGTCACTCACTCATATATGTGTATGTATAAGTGCTTTATATTTTGTTTTTAGAAATATGCAATAGAGATATCACGATCAGGATTGTGCAGGCAATTAGTTCGAAAGAAATTAAATAGAAAACAATTATACATTTTGCTTCTTGAAAAAAATTGTTTTTACATTTTCTAAAGGAAAAAAATGTTCAAATCATATTTAATCTACATAGCCGGAACCTATTTTCTATAAACGCTAACCACAAAGGGGATACGTACTTGAATAACTTACGTCCATACATACCAGGTATGGAATGTATACTTTCAAAATTGATCTTCAAGAATAGGAAGAGAAGAAAGATAGAAAGAAGTTGATATATTGACGAGGGTGTATACATAATCATAAAAACATAATCCTTTCTGCTGTAGGCACAAGGCTTGAAACTTTTGGAGCGGGGACTAGTCGATTGCATCAACCGCAGTGTTTCACTGGTATTTATCGACCCGAAAGGATGAAAGGTGATGTCGACCTAGGCGGAATTTGAACTCGGAATATAGCTAACGATTCTGCCAAAACTTGGAAGTAACTAACGATGATCAAGCGTGAATGGTATCAAGAGATCATATTCAATTAGTATGAATGAAACAAAGTTCAGCGAAAAAGAAAACAAGGAAATAAGAAAACGGGCATTATAAGAACTGGTCATTAAATAAATTTCATTTACTTACAGTGAAATGGTGTCAGTGAGCATGTCACAACTTTGAGGTAAAAATTTTGATAAAACAAGAAATTATTGAAAATTAGATTTAACAGTTTGTGTGCCTTTATAGTGCTAATGAGCGAAAATGGCTCTTCCATGATAAAAACATTTAATAAGCTTGATATTTCGACTGAAATGCTGTATTATATTCATAGATACACATATACACATAAGAAACTTTTTACTTAAAATATTACAGCAAAGAATGCCAGCTCTTCTAATTTATCATTCTTTACAGTTCTCATTTAAAAAATTTATTGTACAAAACTGTTCAGTTAATTTGTGAGTTTGTCTAATTAGTCACTTTTTTCAGTATTTAAGGTAGTAAGTTAGCCAAATTCTACTTAAATAAGTATAGTGTTATTTGTAAACTATAATAAAATAATTTTTAATATTCAAATTTTAAATTTAGTATAATAAAATAATTTTTAATATTCAAATTCTAAATTTAGTATAATAAAATAATTTTTAATATTCAAATTTTAAATTTAGTATAATAAAATAATTGTTAATATTCAAATTTTAAATTTAGTATGATAAAATAATTTTTAATATTCAAATTTTAAATTTAGCTGCAATATTTTATGTAAAAAGTTTCTTATTCTTTACTTTACTTGAATAGTTTGTCCTGTATTTTTACAGGTGTTATAAACTTGTCCGGTACTTTTCCAGGTTTATAATCTTAAAAATATTACTTTTCATGCTCGCATTTTTTCATATAATCCATGATATTTCCAGGCATTGCTGCTATAAGAAAATTAATAATGTGTTAATTGATAATTTAAGATTTTACCTTATAAAATACTGAAAGATGATATTTCAAGTGATGATAATATTTCAATTTTTTCATGTTTAATTTGAATATATATTGTGATTGAATTATTTGATATTACCCATCCACACCAAATTAATGGCAGGGATTTTTACCATGTTGTTGGTTGCACCATGGCCCACCAAAAGTTACAAACAACAAGACCCCAAAACCTAATTTTGCAATAAAAAATGACTATTATCGTACGTTCAATCTTATGTAAATATTTGGATTTTCGTGAATTAAAACCATTTTATAAACCCCCCCAAAAAAACATTTTTAATTTCTAAATTTAAGAAACTGCTCTTGTTAATTTTTTTATTTATGAATTTTCTTCCTAAATAGTCATTTTTTTTTTTAGTGAAAATTGTGCGAGTATTAATACAGAAGTTTACCATGATGTTGTTATTTAGTCTCCAATCAACCCTGATATTCCAGCTTTCAGCAAGCCGTCTTTTTAGGGGTAACGTAGGACATTACGTACAATGGGCGTGTGATTTAGGTAGGGGGATACATTGGCTGCTATTTTAGCGTGTCGAGCGACCAGATAGAGGCTCTTTCACTGGTTTGATTGCGTGATGAAATTTTTTTACACATACATGTATAGTATGTATGTATATATATATATATATATATATATCATCGGCAGAAGTTAGAGAGTAAGTCAAAAGCTGAGAGTTTCGTGTATTGGCACTTATCAAACACGAATTTGTCCATTGTCACTCTGTAACTTCTGACGAAATAACTTCTAAAATACAAAATTTTGTTAAAAACGTTAAGAGTAAACCCTGTTGTATGTGACACACTGTACCAGTATCAGAAGTTTCAAAATGTTTAGTTAAAAAAGAATTAGTTAAGTTATCTGTACATCTCAAATTGAATAGATCCGAAATGGATAAAAGCAAAAATCGGATTCGGAGAAATTTGAACTCAATGTAAACACAGGCGAAATATTTGTAAGCATTTTCTCCGGCGCGCTAACGTTTTTGCCATCTCACCGTCTTGGAATGAAAGTATTCATTTTAGTAATATATTCTTTATTCTTATTGTTTAAGCGTTACTCCTTACTTACTGACATAAAATCTCGTGGCATTTTACGCCATAACATTTTTTCTACTAATTTTTGTTCAATGCGACTAACGATTCTGAACTCCTCATGCATTTTTCTATTATTATACTTTTAATTTAAAAAGTATACTTTTATTTAAAAATTTTTTGATGTAACAGATATTTTGATGTAACTTTCTTTCTACTGAACCAAATCTCAAACTATTTATGCCACAGTGTAGCTGAGGAGGCGTCTTCTTTAAAACTGTTAACGGAAGCTGCTGCGATTGACGAAATGGTGGACTTAAGAATATATTCAACCACACCGTGGTTGAATTATATATATATATATATTTACGCACACACATGCGCGTGCGCGCACACAGACACACACACACATAATCATCCAATATATATATATGTGAGCATATATATATATATCTATATATATCTATCTATATGTATGTATGTATGTATGCATGTATCTATCTATCTATCTATATATCTATCTATATATATATATATATATATATATATATTTATATGTATATATATATAAATTAAATAGAGACATATATTCCTATATATTTCAAATAATATTAATCCAAATGCGTTTAGGTCGAAGACAATCTTTGGCTATTATAATAACATACAACAACAACATATAAGTATATAAATTAAGTATCAGGGTCTTAATCTAGAGGCTATAATAAAACGTGTAAATGAATATAAATGATAATATGCTATTATATTGGTAATATATATAACAACTTTATTTAAAGTTATAAATATAAAAAATTGTTTAAAGTAATTTACAAAAGAATGTTCTTTATTTGCTTAGTTTATCGGTGGGGGGAGGGGAGAATAATAGATATAAAGAGCTTGTTTGTTCGAGCCCTCATTCTCCGCAAATTTTCTGGATGCCCCCGATATACGAATTTCTCAGTGTTATCGTTAAAAGCACGAAACTGAGTATTTTGGTCGATAACTGATGAATAATTAGGGTCCTTCTATGTCTGTCCTCCGTCTACGTTTTGTAGAATTTAATGCATTTTTCATTTATTGTAAACACACACACACACACACACACACACACACACACACATATACATACATACATACATGCATACATGTGTGTGTGTACTCTGTGTGCGTGTGTGACAGATGAAGTAGCATTCCTTATGTAACGAAGATGAAACTAATACAGATTACGAAACAGCTGTCAACAAATGAAGTAAACATCTACTTTCTCACATATGTACTTCATATATGTATGTATGCATACGTGTATGTATACTTTTTTCTTTGTGGATTAACAATGCTATCAAAGGTCTCATGAGGAAAGACTTTCCACGATTTTTAAGTGGATAGCTTGAAAGTTGCGGAAATTTCCTTTACATGAAACCAAAGCAGCATTATTAATCTACAAATAAAGAATTTTTACCCAACAAACACGGTGTTGAGTACTGTTCTATACTAATATACCCATATATAGATTTATATGTATGCACGCATATACATGCATACATACACACATACATGTGTGCATTTCTTTTCAATTCTTTTAAAAAAGTAACCACGAAAGAATTATTTTAAAGAAGTTATTTCGTAGACAAATACATAAATACACTGCCAGTTTTTGTTCATATCCGAATATGAGTAACATTTTACTTAATTAAAACGTAAAGAGAAAAAATTAAGAAAGGATATTACAATATATATGTAAATTCCATTGAAAATATATCGTGCGAAAGCTAAATTAAAATTAACACAATTACAAAAACCAAAAATTGTCCATTGTAGTTAATAAGAAATTAGTGTGACATGTAGTTATTATTATTATTATTATTATTATTATTATTATTATTATTATTATTATTATTATTACTATTATTATTATTATAGTGATGTTTAAAAAAATTCAAATAAGGTCATAAAAGTAATCTAATATGGTGATATATAATTAATGAGTACGGC
>NC_068984.1:115299282-115302129 GCF_001194135.2 Octopus bimaculoides | reverse complement strand
ATATATATATATATATAAATATATATTTATATGTATATATGTATGTACATAATATATATATTTAAAAATAACGCCTGCGCATGCATGTAGGTGTTTTTATTTGCATACACACACAGACACACACACACATATATACACACATATACATGCACACATACATAAGTGTGTGTGTGCATATACAGGTATAAGCAACCATTGTATAATATTTAGTAATATATATGGACAGATGTAATGTCACATAGTCATCCACTCTTGTACACAGGTGCACGTACGCGCACACACACCTACACGTACACACACACACACAGACACACACATATCACGCAGACATACACAGGCACACACGCGCACACACGAGCACACACATGGGAGCAGTAACGCAGAAAAATATATGCCCACACGCTTACACAATCACGTACCTGTATTTCACACACAAATACATACGTACAACACATGCAAAGGAGAATTGGAATTGGTAAACCGTATCAAATTAAGAATCAGAAATGTTTATCTCTTTCTAGTTTCTTTTGTCCCTTGAGGTGTAATCTAGATTCAACCCTCCGCCACAACACCACCATTAATAGAAGTGTAATTACTACTGGCACTATAACCACCACCACCACCACCACCTATCCCTACTACTACTACTACTACTACTACTACTACTACTACTACTACTACTACTCCACCATCACCACCACCACCGCTACCACCACCACCACCACCACCACCACCTCCGCTACTTCACCACCATTACTCCTTTCACTGCCGGTATATGCGTATTTAATATGTATATAAATACATACATGCATACATGTGTTTATATATGTGCATTTACAGTTATGTACCTTATATAAATTTATGTATTTTATGCATTTATGTGTATTGCACAGTGGTTAGAGCACCAGGCTCACAATCAGGAGGTAATGAATTCGATTCCCGGACAGGGCTGTGTGTTGCGTTATTGAGCAACACACAGTTCACTCAGCTGTAGTAATGAGTCGCAACGTCACTGGTGTCAAGCTGTATTAACCTTTGCCTTTCCCTTGGATAACATCGGTGACGTGGAAAGGCAAGGCTAGGCTGGTGTGCAAGGGCGACTGTCGGTCTTCCATAAACGGCTTTACCCGGACTTGTGTCACGGGGATGGGAAGAGCTTTCTAGGTGCAATCCTACTGTCATTCATGAGCGAAGGGGTTCTTTACCCATATATATATAATCGATTAAATAAACAGAAGGTAGAATTGGTATAACCCTTTATTTTGTACGACTATCGTTTCCACCTATCCTATAACTGTCCTTTATTGGTGGGATGCTGTGCATCATACTATGTTGCACCAATCTTGCAGTCTGGGTCACATCAGGTACATTCATACTGCGGATGACATCAGGTAGCCCAAACTATGCCAGTGCTTTACTCAGCACATCAGTACGCTATTTATTAGTTCAATATATATATATATATATAAATTATTCTATAATTATATACATAATTTTAACTATCATAAAAATCTCCAGAAATTTTTATGGTAGTAAAAAAGATATTAGCGTCTATTTCTAATTCAGTACGTGGTGAGGCACATAGCTGACCTCTTGTTATAATTATGTATACTAGCAAACTTACCCATCTACGATGGGTGATAAGAGCAGGGTGCAAATCTAGACAATTTAGGTTGTAATGTACTTACTTTTATTCATTATATTTGATAGTGCCAAACTATATAGTATACCTTATTGAACAATATATGTATAAACATTTACATAACTCATTCATAGTGCTATCTTTACAAAACCTCTTTGTAAACAGTATTCTCCGTTTGCCCACAACTAAGTTTCAAATTAGTTGAATCGCGATATACAGTTGGCCGTGCGCGAACATGGGAGAGGGCAGAAACACACTGACGCGATCCAAAGTCTGGCCCTTACCTTGTACTTTGAATGTTAGATTAAATCCACTTAACGAAGTATCAATTTTGCATCCAATTGAAGCAAATCTACGTTGCCAGTTTTAATGTTTTGGTGTCAAAAATTGCAGCAATGTATAAGGAGTGTTATGAGTGTATTTGTGATGCACAAAATCCTATTTATCAACGGAATATGACATAAAAAACATGCTTTTTGAGCAATTATTGGCACATTTTCCGTCAATAATGGCCTTTGTGCCACAACTGAACTGTGAATGTGAATGTCTTCAGCATTCGATGATTAAACAATGTCTTTGAAATATTGTGATACCATTTCTTTGCACAAAGCCCTATTTTTCAATAGAAAAGCGACTAATGAATCATGTCCTGGCATAATTGTGATCACTTCTGGCATTACTCCAAAAATAATTTGTCCGTGTAGATTTTCTTGGTGGGAATTTAACTCAGGAATGCCAAAGGAGCAATCTCGGGTTTAAATTCAATACGATTTCCCCAAGGATTAAGCACAGTAAGAACCTATATTCGTTCAAATGTTGTAAAGACGTAAAGTGATGACTAAAACTTTTCCAGCTTTTTTGCCTTTAACATTTTTCTCTTCATTCAACCAAACTTATGCAAAGCTGCTTATCGTTATTTGTATGTATTCATGCGTATTATTCACTCCATAAGCCGTAAAAGTTCGTTTTGCTACAATTTCCCTATTTTTCACAGTTGTTGAGCCTATACTACAAGAATAAGTATCAGGCTTTAAAAAGCAAAAGTGAGTACTGTGATCGATTGATTCGACTAAAAATTCTTCAAGGCGGTGCCCCAGCATGGCCGCAGTCTGACTGAAACAAGTAGAAGATAAATAACACACACACACACACACACACACACACACACACACACACACACACACACACACACACACACACACACA
>NC_068984.1:115297019-115298619 GCF_001194135.2 Octopus bimaculoides | reverse complement strand
GAATCAGTATCTGCAATCTCAGGGGATTAAGGTACATTTTTATATATGACGTTGACCACTAACGTGGACATTCAATGTGCTAGAAATAGATCACATCTTGTGTCTAATAAGACCTAAATTGTTCTCAACATGAAATATAGCGTGATACCAAAACGTAAGTGGGCAAGACATTTAAAATCACCGAAAAGAATCATTATTAAACAGGGACCGGTTTCAAAATTTAACAATGTTACCGACTGTCTATTTCTCTTCAGCCTGATTTGTAATGCAACCATAATCATCAGAACCCCATACAAAGTTGCCCACCGCGATAGGTGCGCGTGTATATGGTTCTGCTAATTACAGCTAAATGGTAAAATTCAAAAGTCTTCGTTTTGGCGCGCTAATTCCAGGAATATGTCTGCAGAAAATATTCACTGCGTCGCATATATCCAGTATGAGAATATATATATATATACATATACGTATATGCATAGACGCTTACACTCATGCACATACCAAATAAGATAGATAGATAGATAGATAGATAGATAGATAGATAGATAGATAGATAGATAGATAGATAGATAGACAATAAGACTCAAGAACATTAACGATTGTGATGTATCCTAGTTGAACGAGACATATAGCTAATATCGCAAACGTATATTTGCCAGACAAGTGTGTATGCTCTCTAGAGGTGATTGCATCAAATTATTTTAGAGCAATATATACAATATATTCTTAAACAAAATTATTTAGTCAATTCATATTCCCTCTGTAGCATTACGTAATTGCTCATTAATTCTAGAAACATTATTACTATATCATTGTTTTAATTTTGTCTGTCTCTCGTTTATCTTTTAAATGTCTTCATTGTTTCAGATACTCGAAAAGAATGTCTCCACTTATTAGTTCTTTAGTGGATTCACCGTTTCTCATTTATACCCGAAATGTTTTCCCACTACTTTCTTTTAAACATCTTCATTCCTATTTTGTTATAGCCTTATATTCCATGTTCTGGGTGCATGGCTTGTTGGTTAAGATGTTTCATTCGCGATCTCGAGATAGTCAGTTCGGTTCTCGTTACTTTCTTGAGCAAAACGCTTCACTTTACGTTGATCTGCAATCACTTCACCATCTGAAGTATGGCACACGGTGCATCTGCACAGACAATAACCATTTGAAGGAGGGAAATGTTCTAATGCGCTGCACAAATATTTGATCACTATAAGCAAGTCCTCTGTACTGGTTGTTCCGCAAGAAACTGCAGAGCCCTCATTGTCGTCCACAGCAGGAGAAATCCATAGCATTATTTCAAGTCACTCGAAATATTTATAATACCCAACTTTTTCTCCATGCAGTAATCTTCATTGCGAGTAAATGCACAAAGCATACACGTTAAGTATAAGTAGTTAATAATGTTTATTACACTAGCACTACTTCTATTTCAGTTTTGAATCCACACACACACACACACACACACACACACACACTTACGTACATATAACATCAATACTTATATATATGTTTGTGTGTGTCTTTATGTGTGTATGCATTATGGGTATATATGTATATATGTATGATATATATATATATAAATATATATATATATATATAT
>NC_068984.1:115295193-115296300 GCF_001194135.2 Octopus bimaculoides | reverse complement strand
ATATATATATATATATATATATATATATACCTATGTATATGTGAGATTTTTATATTTACACATATTTACACATTTTTCTGTCTCTCTCACTATATATGTGTAAGTATACACACAGACGCGCGCGCGCACACACACACAATCACAAACATTATTTTATATTTATTATTTGTAAAATTATATATTCAAACTTTTAAAGCGGTTCCCAAACTTTTTGATTGTTTTCTGACCATTTTATCTTCGAGCACTTAGAATAATTTAATTATTCCTTTCCAATATCTGACCGCTGCTAAAATTAAGTTACCTAAATTGTCAGTTCCTTTTTTTATCTCTTTTTTCACTTGTAATCAACAGTTTTTCAATGCCCGTAGCAGTCAAATCGGCGCCTAACATAACAAGGTAACATTGACACCGCGTATTCTCTAGAGACATTAACTCGGCAAATAAACATGCTATATTTGAACATAATATGTTATTGGGGGCAGTACGCAAAAATTCGTCAACTGATGAGACAAAATGGCTGACGAAAAGGGTGATGAAAATATATCGTGAAGGTAGGGTGGTTAATGGTGGTGGTGGCGTTTGTCGGTGGTGGTGGCGTTTGTCGGTGGTGGTGGCGTTTGTCGGTGGTGGTGGCGTTTGTTGCTGGTAATGGCGTTTGTTGGTGGTGGTAATACTGGTGATGGGGGTTGTGATGACGATGTTGATAGCGATTGTGGGAAAAGTTGTGATGTTGTTGGTGATAGTGTTGGTGGTAGTAGTTAGATTTTGGCGTGATTTTTTGTAGCTGGTCGTAGTTGTGATGGCGTTGGTGGGGACATTCATAGTAATGATGGCGGTCTGGTGTTTTAGTGGTGGTAGTAGTGAAGGTAGTATTAGTAATGAAGCTTGTAGTAGTCATGGTAATGTCGTTGTGGTCGTGGATGTGGTGATGATAGTGACAGTAGTGGTGATAGTGACAATAGAAGTGCAGATATATGAGGTTGTGGTGGTGATAGTGGAGGTCATGGTGGTGAAAGGAGAAAATCGTGTTATATTCCTGTATATATAGTTCAATACACACACAAACATATTATATATATATATATATATATATATATATATATATAT
>NC_068984.1:115294338-115294787 GCF_001194135.2 Octopus bimaculoides | reverse complement strand
CGGTTGGCGATGGGAAGTGGTTTTCACGGCAAATATATATACTTTTTCCAGTGACGAAAAATCACTGATCTCGAAAAAGTGGAAACAAGCAATAATAAATCTCTGAGCGAGTTATAAACAGTAGCTGCACGACTTGCATTGAGAACCACTTCCCATCGCCAACCGGTGGTTCTCACACGCTGATGCAATACCCAGAAACTCGGGTCTGCGTGTATCACGTCAGGCTGGAGATGGGAACGATGACTTCCCTTTGCAAATACTGATAGGGCACAGATAGTGTGTCAATAGCCAGCTGGAGGAGATGTCTTTCTGGGGCTACAAGCTACAGTAGCATCGACCATTAAGGGTTAGCCACATTTGGGTGGCAAACATACTTCACGATGTCGTGCAGCTACTGTTTATAACTCGCTCAGAGATTTATTATATATATATATATGTGTGTGTGTGTG
>NC_068984.1:115291916-115294328 GCF_001194135.2 Octopus bimaculoides | reverse complement strand
ATTATATATATATATATGTGTGTGTGTGTGTGTGTGTGTGTGTGTGTGTGTGTGTGTGTGTGTGTGTATTTACGCATAGGCTAGTGATCTGGCAGAATCGTTAGCACATCGGACAAAATGCATCTGGCCTTGTGCAAAAATTTGAAACCAATATATATATATTGTATATATAATTGCTGCTTCTTCCAAATATTGGTTTCAGATTTTGGCAGGAGGCCAGCAATTTCAGGGGAAGGGCTAAGTCGATTAAGTCGACCCCTGTGGTACTTGTTTTATGGTACTTATTTTATCGACCCCGAAAAGATGAAAGGCGAAGTCGACTCCGGTGACATTTGAACCCAGAATGTAAAGACGGACGAAATGCAGCTAAGCATTTTGCCCGGTGTGAAAACGATTCTGCCAGCTCGGTAGCTAAATATTAATCAGAAAATGTGTATAAACTCATGTTAAGAGTTCTATATCCCCTGTTTTCATCACCAAATCCATATATATATATATATATATATATATATATATATATATATATATATATACATGCATGACTATAGGTATCTATAGATATATGAATACAGGAGTGAGTGTATATATTCATCACTGTATCTATAGATAGGCATATATGTATGAGTGTATGCATGACAGTATGAATGAATCTATCCTTGTATATATGTATGTATGTATGTATGTATGTATGTATATATGCATGCATGTTTGCATTTAAGCATGTAAGAATGCTTGTGTGACTGTATACATGCATAATTATGTAAGTTTTCATATGTGCATTATTGTATGTTTGTATGCATGTTCGTATGTTTGCATATATGTGTGATGTTTGGTTGGGACTGCCATATGGTTGACGTTTTACAATTTGAAGTGTTTTGTATGTGAGCAGGCAACGAAAGTTTCTTCCTTTATATTGAGTGTGTTTCCGGGCAAGGTCAGTATATTTAACTTCTCTCTTACACTGAACTTGCATCTGCTAACTATTATCCATCTTATTTGTTGGTCTCAGTAATTATGTCTCAATTATGGGCGGATTGTCCAGCCCCAGGTTCCTTTAAAAAACCATGTTAACCCTGCGATAGAATGGCGTTCGGCTCATGGGAAATGTTAACCTGATCATCTAGCCAGCAGGCCAGCAGCATCCGAAAGCTACAACAGTAAGAGGAAACGCATTGCGACAACGGTGTATAACAACATCCAATAGTCTTGTCGATGCATACATTTTGTTGTTGTTGTTGGCACTCCGTCGCTTACGACGTCGAGGGTTCCAGTTGATCCGATCAACGGAACAGCCTGTTCGTGAAATTAACGCGCAAGTGGCTGAGCACTCCACAGACACGTGTACCCTTCACGTAGTTCTCGGGGATATTCAGCATGACACAGTGTGACAAGGCTGACCCTTTGAAATACAGGTACAACAGAAACAGGAAGAAAGAGTGAGAGAAAGTCGTGGTGAAAGAGTACAGCAGGGTTCACCACCATCCTCTGCCGAAGCCTCGTGTTTTCGCTCAATAAACACTCACAACGTCCGGTCTGGGAATCGAAACCGCGATCCTATGATCGCGAGTCCGCTGCCCTAACCACTGGGCCATTGTGCCTCCACTACATACATACATACATACATACATACATACATACATACATAATGCATGCATACATACATACGCATATATATGCATACATGCATATGTATGCATATGTATAATTCAGTTGATTATTTCATGGAAAACATATAGCATCGTGTGTAGTACAATATATAATTAGATTCTCTCTGAGTCTCTGTCTCTCTCTTTCTCTTGAATTTCGTTTATTTCAACTGTAGAACATATTTAAAGGAGTTTGTACATTAAACACATTAGACAATTTAGTAGAATCTAATAAAACTTAAAATTTTGTTTCCAAGTTAAGATAAAGACCAACATATATTTGCAAACATTACCAGAATTTTAAAGTATTTCAATTCAACAAAATAACAGCTAAAGAAATGTGTGTGAGAAATCTGTGAATGTAATATTTCGTTGCTTCAACAGATTAAGCTAGAATAAATGTAATTTTAAATCTTTCTCTTTTATACGGTCTCGCAAATACTAATGAACAACAGCGACTTCGAATATACTTATAGAATTTATGGCAGGAGGTGAAGTACAGTCCATTAAATCAGTCTCAGATCTTAATAGCATAACACCAGTTTGTCGATGTAACAAATTTTTGCGAACCAAGTCGATGACCAAATTTATTTTGCAGCAGTGGTATCTGATTCAGCTACGATATCAAATGCTTTTAGTCCCACTGCTTGGCACCTTGGGCAAGTTTCTAGTACTATAGCTACGGGCCGACCAAAGCCTTGTGAGTGGCTTTGGTAGACGGAAACTGAAAGATGCCTATCGTATATATATATATATATATATATAT
>NC_068984.1:115286504-115291856 GCF_001194135.2 Octopus bimaculoides | reverse complement strand
CTATATTATATTATATATATACCTATATACTACATATTGCGTGCTACATCGTCACAGATGACACAACCTCCTTGTGCTCTCCCGTTGTCAATGGCATTTCTGACTTTCTGTCCATGACCTCTCAGATAACTATTCTGTCCCATTGCAGATTTGCAAGGTTTGAATCAAATGTGACAGACGAAGCCTGCAACTTACTGCGCACTCCCAACTGTTTAAGTTTGGACATGTCGCAACTTTTCCATTGTCATAGGACTTTCACAAGATGGAATGACAAATGAGGTCACCTGAATGAGATATCTGTACATTATTGGATTATAGTGATAAATGCTTGTACAACACGACTACCGTTTTGTGTCTCTATGATTAGTACCTCGTGACAAGCCGAAGCAAGATAACCAGCAGTCACATGAAACGCAAGTTTTGCATCAGAATAACCTTCTCCTAGAAGGATGCTGTGACCACAACTAAGGGTCCCTCACTCACTGTGGTTTTACTGCGTGCTCTAACGCCAACCAAGTGCATTTCTATGTTCCTGCGTTCAGATGGATTGTTATCACATATGCTTGCTAAGACATAGCTGTAACCCTGACAGGTGCTACTACTCCGGGTCAGAGTAGACCTGGGAACAACAATAGCTAAGAGGTGATTTTACATTCCTCCAAGCCCTGGAACTCCCAAACCAGAGCCCCACAACCGGATACAGTTTAAACTCATACTCAGGACATACATACATACCTTCATATATATATACATATATACCTACATACATACATATAAACATACATGCATGTAAACACACATACATATCTCAATATGATATAAACACAATAGACCTGATATAATGATTTGGGATAGAGAAGAAAACTGCATACAACTCGTAGTAATCAGCTGCCCAGCAGATATTAACATAAAGCTGAAGATCAGTGAAAAAGAGAATACCTATGCTGAACTATTGAGAAATCTACAGTTACCCTATTCAGATTAGAAGTTCAGGTTTATACCTGTAATTATTGGGGCACTGGGATATGTAACACACTGCCTAAATACCAATCTTGAGAAATTAGGCTTCTCAAAACAAGAAAGGAGAAACCTGATTCGAAGAATACATTTCCAAGTCATCATTGGAACTGTAAAAATCTGTAAAACTTCCTAGAAGTTTATTAAATGTCTAGATATGCAATTATATGCATGAGAAGACATACATAGAACAAAACATATAAACCTGAACGTATACATACATGCATACTACATACATACATGCATACTACATACATACATGCATACTACATACATACATGCATACTACATACATACATACATACATGCAAAATACTCTGTTGGTGTTGTTGAAATTCCAACGAAGGAGCCTTGGATCTAGCTTAGAAACCGGCTCTTTATTGGCAAGCAATCTTGAAAAAAAAATAATGACATACATACATACATACATATAAAGATATTTAGCTTGGAGATAATTTTTAAGACAGACGTAAAGGCTAACAAAATGTATCGTTGAGTGTTTGAAGGATGACGCTGTATCATTTGGACAATCTTGTGATTGAATAATCTGGTGGTTGTTGCTAACATCCCCGCTTGGTCAGTCTTAATCCAGCAGAATTATGATTGATGTCATATGAACCATGATCACTCCTCCTTTTTATTGAGAATAGTCAATGTCGAAATAGACCATGCAACGTATTCTTTTCTTTTTTACAAAAAAGAAATGCTGCTATGTGATTTTCAGGAGGTATGACGACTCTTTCGAGCCAAACGGAGACCTTAAAAAGGAGAAACTCTGAAAAAAAGTAAATGCAAAAATGTTTTTACTCCTTGGAAATGGTTTCTTGTCATAGAGATGAAGAGCCAATCAGGTGAGAGTTTGCACTGATACAAAAGATTCTAACAGAAGAACTGTAGGACTATAATCAAACGGCTGGGTTTAAACGGCTTCTAAACACTGAAGAATGCTTGCGATATAACTGCAGTTTCTAATTGCATGGAAGAATTGCTTTTATTATATTCACAGGGGAAACATAAATTATGTTTTGAAAGTTGTTATCGCGGTGAAATTTCCCGTCTTATTTTTACACATAATATATCTCAATTTACATTATGCAATATATATTTCCAGCTTTTAAAAGAACGGTAAAGTATGATTAAAGGGAGAACCAGTAACAGTTACAGCACATAGAAATGGATCCCTTGTCTTCTCGGAAAGTAAAAGTTGTAAACCGTAGCATTTTGTTGCTTAAAAGTCTTTAGTGTAGATGAAGTTACATTTGAAAATCCAACTCCGGCTAAAGAATCTATTTATAAACTAGGGTTAACATCCGTGCGTCGATTTCATGCACCATTACCTTCAATTGTGCTGCACATCTGAAAATTGCAGTTCTGTGCCTTAAAAATCATTATTGACAGCAAATATACAAAACAGAAACATCCCAGTTATTGTTGTTTGAGGAAATTTGAGAAAGAGATTTAATATTAGTTGTAATGAAGTTCATATACTAGAGCACAGCGTTATCATTAAAGCAACGCTTTTCAAGTATAATCTATTTCAGCAACATGTACTGTGTACATGTATTTAAGGATTATTCTCATACACTTCTTCGGCTTCAGCTGTACGTTAATTTCTGATATGAGATCATTTCAAGAACTTGCAGGAATTTGCATTATCTTGGAAAGAAATCCTATTAAACTAAAAATTCTATTAAATTAACTAAATTGCTTAATGTACAAGCTCCTTTCAATAACAATTACTGCAGCAGACTGATACAAAACAGAGAGAAAGAGAGAGGGAGAGAGAGGAGGGGTAGAAAGGAGAAAAACAAAGCGGGAGACAGAGGAAAAGAAAGATGAGCTGTTTTGTTTTTCTATATCTTATCCTTTATGAGAATGGGTGCATTGATTGATTAAATATTTATATCAAATAAATCTATGTTATTCTTCAATTAAAATTACTTAATTCAATTAAGGATAATCAAAAATTGAAGTACAAAATCTTTTTTCTGTTGAACATTATTACATTTTCAATATGGAACTCAGCCAAATCAAACAGACTGGTCATTACATTCTAGTAATAAGATGTGACTCATTTTGTTTTTATTGTCATGTGTGAAGGAGACGAAAACGTTGTTCATGGGTGGTGTGATACACTCGAGATCGTAAAAGTGTTGGGTAGGAATTAGATTGATGTGATAATATGAAATGATAGTGTTACGATCAGTATGTGAATTTACTGGTCAAGAGAAAGAGAGAGAGAGAGAGAGAGAGAGAGAGAGAGAGAGAGAGAGAGAGAGAGAGAGAGAGAGAGAGAGAGAGAGAGAGAGAGAGAGAGAGAGAGAGAGAGAGAAAGAGAGAGAGAGAGAGAATTAGTAGCAAAACACGTGAATGTCATTCAGAACGGTTTTAAAGACAGCCAAACAAATACTATACGGAGAATGAGCTATGG
Source organism: Octopus bimaculoides (assembly GCF_001194135.2). Lineage (NCBI taxonomy): Eukaryota > Metazoa > Mollusca > Cephalopoda > Octopoda > Octopodidae > Octopus > Octopus bimaculoides. The sequence goes on along the minus strand of NC_068984.1, from coordinate 115,288,408 downwards.
TTTTACCAATTCCAGTTTTGGCTTGAAACCTACGATCGTAAGCCATATCATTAAATTCTTCTCTGTCAGGTTATGTAATCAGTTTTCCTGTATCTGTCATATCGTATTTAATTCTTCATTCTTAAGTAAGTTAAAAAGTCGAGAATATGTACCAGATCTTACGGGAATAACATCAATAATACAGGGTTATTGAAAAAAATGAACTGATTTCATTACGCAATATTTCAATAAGTAAAAGCAATAGAAATCTCCAGCTAAGTCACAAGTATTTACTCACAGTCAACTTTTATTTCCTGTCTTTACAAGTGTTCAATGTGGCTACCACCTGCAGCGCGGGCAACATCAATGCGACAAGAGAATTCCTCCTAGACGCTTTTTGTGCTTGGGCTGCGAGATTCCCAGACCTCACTCTGTGTGATTTTTTCTTGTGGGGATATGTAAAAGATCGCGTTTATGTTCCACCGCTACCCACTAACCTCGATGACCTTAAACATCGAATAATAACAGCGATCAAGTAAGTGGATCGTGATATGCTGATACGTGTCTGGGAGGAATTCTCTTATCGCATTGATGTTGTCCGTGCTGAAGGTGGTGGCCATATTGAACACTTGTAAGACAGAAAATAAAAGTTGATTGTGAGTAAATACTTGTGACTTAGCTGGAGTCTTTTACTGCTTTTCCTTATTAAAATATTGCGTAATGAAATCGGTTCATTCTTTTTGAATAACCCTGTAGAATGCGATCATATATTAAGTTAGCATTTTTTTCTTATCCTCTTAGAGTCATAAGCTTCTATCTCTATGAGCCGTTCGAGGCTTTGACGACATGTACTGGAATCTACTGAAATTATGAGGATTACTGGTTACTATGTCCAAGGTGCAGGCATGGCTATATGGTTAAGAAGGTCACTTCGTAACCACGTACTTTTAGGTTCAGTCCTACTGCAGCCTAACTTGGTCAAGTGTCTTCTACAATAACATTGGGCCGACTAATGCCTTGTGATTGAATTTGGTTGCCAGAAACTGTGTGGAAGCCATTCCTATATACATGTGTGCACGTGTGCATTGTATCTTTGTGTTTTTTCCTGCACCACTTGACAACCGGTGCTGGTTTATTTATTTCCTCTTAACTTAGCGGTTCAGCAATATACCAGTAGAATGAATACCAGACATTAAAAGAATAAGTATTGGGGTTGATTTATTTCACTAAAACCACAGTCCAATGACTGAAACAAGTCTACCAAATCCACTTACAAGGCTTTGGTCGACCCGAAGCTATAGTAGAAGAGACCCATGCTGTGGGAATGAACCCAGAACTATCCGGTTTTGGAAGCAAAATTTCACAGAGCCACTCTTGTTCCTATATTCTGGAAGAAATTCGTGGAAAATTTTTATGATATTTTTTCCTTTCTCTTCATAGAGCATTATTACTTTAGCAACCGAGAGACAAAAAAATAAAAAAGAGGAAGTCCTACGTGTCTGCATACAGTGTAGTTGTTTCCAAAGAGTTACCTTGTGAAGGGGTTCTTAAAGTAGCAAATATTTTAGTGTTAATTACAAACATAATTTACAAGCCGTTTACGATACCTCTTTCAGGTGTAGATATTGGTTACAGGTCAGACTAGTGCTGCTACCAGAATGACAGTAGATGGTACAACCTGCGGCTGTTTTTGCTGCCTTGTAGACACATACAGGAGTATGAAAGGCTAAGGGAGTAAACCCAAACAGAAAATCCCGAGAGAGGGACCCTAAGGCAGTTAATGGGGAGGAATGATCCAAACTATCTTCTGGCAGCCCCTGCAACTTTGCTGGTTCCACTTGTCAAGCGGTGGTGGGGGACAAACACAGACAAAAACATGCACATACGCGCGCGCACACACACACATCAATATATATATATATATA
>NC_068984.1:115284462-115286400 GCF_001194135.2 Octopus bimaculoides | reverse complement strand
ATATATATATTTATACACGACGAGTTCCTTTCAGTTTCCGTCTACCAAATCTACTCACAAGTCTCTTTGATCGGCTTGAGTTTAAAGTAGAAGACATTTGTCCAAGATGCCATACAGTGGAAATGAACCTGGGGCCTTATGGTTAGGAAGCAAACTTCTTACCACACAGCCACGTTCCAGTTATACATGCTATTTAAAATGTACCGCCGTTCAATCACCATTTATCTCCCCTCTTATTGGAGATCCACATATTGCTGTTAACAAATATATTCCCTCTTAACTCCAGTTCAAGTAGCCGTTATGTGGCCGTTGAACGTGAAAGAAGCAGCTACACAATCTCCTTGTCTCAAATAAGAACACATTAGATATCAAAGTGGTGAAGGCACACGGCTCAGTGGTTAGAGCGTCGGGCTTACAATCGTGAGGTTGTGAGTTCGATTCTTGGACCTGACTGTGTTGTATTCTTGAGCAAAATACCTTATTTCGCGTAGCTTCAGTTCACTCAGTTTCAGAACTGAGTTGCGGCATCACTGGTGCCAGGTTGTATCGGCCTTTGCCTTTCCTGTGGACAACATCAATGGTGTGGAGAGGGGTGGCATGGTATGCATGGACGACTATCACAAACAACCTTGCTCGGACTTATCCCTCGGAGGCGAGCTAGGTGCAATTCCATGGCCACTCATGACCGAAGGGAGTCTTTACCTTTTTTTTATACTCCCGACTGGAACACTTGTGATTATAGGTTTACTCGGTCAGCAAAGTTGACTTAAAGCTGAACGACAGCTATTACCACCACCATCGCCAGCAACAGTAGCAACAACAACAACGACTACCACACTGTTGTCGCTGACACTACCGCCATCACAATCGCCACCACTACTGTCAGCAGCAGCAACAACGACAATGACACCGTGATCATCGCTGCTACAACACCACCACTATCGCAGCCGCCACAAGCACTACTGTTACCATCATCATCATCATCAGCATTATAACAACAACAGCAGCAGCAGCAAACAAACAATTACACTATATTCAAAATTTCAGGCTGTTTTAATTCTCATTTCGTGTTAACACAAATCAGAAACTTCGTTTGTATTCATCTGAAGGTGAATGTCCAAACAAGTTAGGTCCGGTTCTAGTTCCGGTCCTTTAAATTATTTCGTTTCCTTTCATTGTGCCTGAAAAATCGTGAAGGCGCGTGGCTGAGTGGTCAGGGGTTTTCGGCTCACGATCCTCAGGTAGTGAGTTCGACACCCGGCGGTACGTTGTATCCTTGAGCAAGACACTTTATTTTACATTGCTCCAGTCCACTCAGCTGGTAAAAATGAGTAGTACCTGTATTTCCAAGGGCCAGCTTTGTCACATCCTGTGTCACGCTGAATCTCCCTAAAAACTACAATTACATTAAGGTGTGCGAGTTTATGGAGTGCTCAGCCACTCACACGTTAATTTCATAAATAGGGTGTTCCGTCGATTGGATCAACTGTAACTCTTGTCGTCGTAACCGACATAGTGCCAATCTGACTAACCGACTATGTCTTATTATAAGTACTACATCGACACCCGTCAGTGGAGGCGCAATGGCCCAGTGGTTAGGGAAGCGGACTCGCGGTCATAGGATCGCGGTTTCGATTCCCAGACCGGGCGTTGTGAGTGTTTATTGAGCGAAAACACCTAAAAGCTCGACGAGGCTCCGGCAGGGGATGGTGGTGAACCCTGCTGTACTCTTTCACCACAACTTTCTCTCACTCTTACTTCCTGTTTCTGTTGTGCCTGTAATTCAAAGGGTCAGCCTTGTCACACTGTGTAACGCTGAATATCCCCGAGAAGTACGTTAAGGGTACACGTGTCTGTGAAGTGATCAGCCACTTGCACGTTAATTTCACGAGCAGGCTGTTCCGTTGATCGGATCAACTGGAACCCTCGACGTTGTAA
>NC_068984.1:115278514-115284452 GCF_001194135.2 Octopus bimaculoides | reverse complement strand
AACTAAGGTGTGCGAGCAGGCAGAATCGCTGGCACGGCAGACAAAATATTTAGCGGCATTTCATCCGTCTTTACGTTTTGAGTATAAATTCGGCCGAGGTCGATTTCACATTTCATCCTTTCGGGGTCTTTAAATAAATACCAGTTGAACACTCTCCGAAATTTCTGGCTTTGTGTTGAAATTTGAACGCAATAATATGAATATATTCTGCGTCATCGGATTCATCTGTACCATTACAATTAACTATAATTAATTGTTTCCTTTTCCGGTGACGGAATGTGAAAAACCTACGGAATTTAAATCGAGTACAATGCAACAACCATCTGATGCAATTAAGGGCTTATAATTCACGAGCAAAGTCAGTAATTTTCAAGAGAGAGGGTGGGGCAGTCGATACCATCAACTTTAGTATTTTACTTGTAGTTTATTTCATGAAGCCCCGGAAAGATGAAAAGTAGACTTTGGCGGAATTTGAACACAAAACATCAAGAACCAGAAGAAATACCGCAAAGTACATTTTTTCCGACGTTCTAACAATTCTGTCAATCTACCGTCATGTCGAATGCAAAGAATCCCCTAATTTTGGCACAAGACTAGACATTTTGAGGGAAGGGGCAAATCGATAGCATCAAGTCCACTAGTTCGCTTTATCGACACCCGAAAGGATGTAAAGCAAAGTTGAGCTCGGCGAGATTTGAACTCAGAACGTAAAGAGTCGTAAAACATTACCGCAAAGGACTCGCCCAACTCCCACGCTCTATCAATTTTGCCAATCCACCGCCCTGACGAATGCAAATAATAAATGATCCTATAATTAATGAATATCAGTTAATGAATTCAATGAAACTATACCTAGCGGGGTATGACGTTGTTTTGTTAATGACATCTTTAGGAAGTAGTTTGACACTAAGGCTTCTGAACAACCGGCTGTCAATTACAAAACACGTTTTCACCTAATTGCAAGTTCTTGTCAAAGCAATTACAAAACTAATCAACAGCCTTTGTGTAGATTAGGAAATATTCAAATAACATGTCCACCAGCTAATATCGTATTATTGTGGAATGAAATCCACATCATATCCACAGACACAGCCACCTCACACAGCTTCACAGATACGAACACACACACACACACACATATATACATACATACACACACACACACACACACACACACACACACACACACACACACACACATATATATCGCTGTTAAAATTTTCGTTAACGACTTAACTTTTAAGTTAAGTCTGAAAATCATTACCGGACTCATTAACTTCCGTTACATTTCGCTTACGTTAACTTAAGTCCGTTAACCCAAAACTCGTCTACTGCAGCCCCATGGTCGACGCAGTTTTGGCCCCTTGGTCGACGTGGATTTAGCAGGCATCGAAAAAAGATTTGCGACCCTCCTGATGATGAAGAATGCCAACTGGCTGCTGCCTTCCACCCCAGGTTTCACCTCAACTGGTTGTATAGGTATGATAGCACCAAATTCACCAAGGTGAAGAGAAGCATGGAGGATAAGGTCGAAGAGGTCATGAGGCAGCAGTCTGAGGAAGCCAAGATTTTAGTAAAGACCTGGTTGGAGACCAACTCCAAAGATCTACTAACATATGCTGCCTTCTTGAGTGAGCAAGTGTTGGTGGACTTGTCCATCAAGTTCAACACAACCGTACCTTCCAGTGCTGCAATTGAACGTTTTTTTTTCCCATGAGCAAGGAATCTTGAGTCCCAAGAGATCGTCCTTGTCTGATAAAAATTTTATGTTAATTTTCATGAAGTGCAACATAAATCTCATCAACAAAATGAAGAAGAAGAGAAAAAATTAAATTATGTAAATATCTAAAGAAAGCAAAAAAAGCTATAGTTTTGGGGTTCTAAAACCCTCAAAAAGGTAAAAAAAGCTGATTTTATAGTTTTGGCCTTTAGTAGTTAACCCTTTAGTATTTAAACCGGCCAAAACCCGTTATATCTAATTCCTCTACGAAATCTTTAAAACAAAATAAATCACGTTAGTGAATTCTCATAGCTTTGAGATAATGTGAGGGCTTTTCTTCTAGAAAGTACAAAACTGAAGAAAAACAAAATTACCTGATGCGGATGTCAACAGAGAAAATATTGACTTCGATAAAGTGGAAAAAATAAATGGAAGGAAAAAAATTGGTAAATATTTCGGTGTGAACGCAAATAGCTGTTACGTGATCACAAGAAATGTTAGAAATAGCACCCAAATCTTTCCTTTTCTGGAATAAGGAGCCGTTTACGCGTGATTTCGATGTCACATTCGTTGGAACCATGCAAAATAACATGGAAAAGAAAAAGACCAGTGAAACAAAACGTGCTTGATGGGAAACTTCGAGGTCCCCACCACCCCATCCACCTTGAATGTCCTGAAAGAAATTGTGGCAAAAATTATTCCACACCGAGATACGAAATAATTACCAAAAGAATAAAATCTTATACCGATTATACCTGTGTGTTAATTAATTCAAATTAATATATCTCGTCTTGAAAAGTGGCAAAATTTTTATCGGTTGCCATCTGGGATAATTTTAGTAGCAAATCAAACAAGATGCATTAAGAATTTCAATTTTAGTGTTTATCCATAGTGTTATTGCTTTTACACCTGTTAATTAAATTTACCAGCCCATAAAAGTCAAATTTACTCAACAAGATCAGCTAAAACTGCATAACAATAAACATTGTTATTCGTGTACTAGTTTCGGAATTAACATTCTCTTACCGAGAATATCTGTCCCCAAGTTCTCAAATTGGATATATGCTACGCAGTAACCATTTTCTGCAGAGATATTTCCGGAATTAGCGCGCCAAAACTAAGACATTTGATCTTTACCATTACGTTGTAATTAGCAGAACCATATACACGTTCGCCTCTTGGGATGAACAACTTGTATAAGATTCTGAAAATTATAATTTCCTTGCAGTTCGTGCTGAAGAGGGACAGATATTCTCGGTAAGAGAATGTTAATTCCGAAACTAGTACACGAATAACAATGTTTTAATTTTATTTATGTAATTTTCACTGTCTTGCCCGCATACGGTTTGGTATTTCGCTGAATTTCTTTTGAGAACTATTAGGTCTTAGTAGACACAACATGTGATCTTCTAGCACATTAAATGTCCACTTTAGTGGTCATCGTTATATATAAACATATACATATCGATAGATAGATAGATAGATAGATAGATAGATAGATAGATAGATAGATAGATAGATAGATAGATAATGTAAACATTATCAATGTCACATACCTAATGTATGTATTTTGTATATGCACTTATTAGCTGCGAGATTTCGTCCAGAGGAAATCTCTTCGCGATGTCCAGTGTTAAAATACCCTGGATAACTCAAAACCAGACGAAACGAATCGCCCCAAAGGTGAATGAAAATGGTGGTTATTGATTTCACTATTATGTCACCTCATCGTCACCGTATACTTGTGTCACTTCGAAACAAATTCGAATTGCTGATCTGAAGTACATGTGCAGATAGCGTGAAATGTATCTGCTGATGTGTAACAAAGCCGCACAAGTAAAACAAAATTAAATTTTGAATAAGAAGCCCTTCCAATAACGTAAACCTTACCGTATACATGCCTCAGCCCAGCGATTCGAATTCGTTTCACAGTGACCTCGATCTGTAGTGCCGATGAGCAGAAATGACAGTGAAATATCGATATCCACCGTTTTGGTTCACTTTCGGGGCGTTTCGTTTCGCCTGGTTTGAAGTATGTCTAAACTTTCAGAACGCAGATCTGCATGGACTGAGACCCCCGGATCTTTTCTGTTTGGTTGCCCCTTTTCAATTTCTTCGATTTTTGTTCCAAATGTTTTCATATTTGGTGTATTGGTGTAGTTTTGTATGGTAATCATTGACATGAAATTCATTTTCACCAGAAATTAAAAAATAAAGAGTTCATAGCCTTTAAATTTTGCAAATTTTGTTAATTTTAGTCAATCGAAATCCACATACATATAAGTGCTTGTTTCCATAGTATCAAGCCAAGCATAAGAACTCTTCTGTCTGGCCAGAAAGCATGTGTTGACAAATATATTTTACACTGAGAGACGTGGGTGGTTTATTCTGTGTTCTGCTGCTTGTTGAATATTCTACGTTCTGTATGTTGATTTTTGAATGTTTTACGTTGCGCACGTTGTGTTTCTTCTGCTGTTTTCTTTTTTCATAAAGAGATTAATGAGCTTATTGCTATTTATAGGATATATAAGCTGGCACTCAGCTAAACTGGTCAGTATAATTTTGCAAGACAGTGCATGCGCTAACAAAATGGATTAATTCATTCATTCATAATGCAATTTACAGTAATTTTTGAATAACTTAAAGTGTAGTTTAAGGTAAGGCATACTTTAATTAATATTTCACGTTAAGCTAAAAATGCCGTAGAATTTACTATGAAGAGACAGGGAGAGAGTGAACGAAAGAGAGAAAGAAAAAGCAAGAGAGAGAGAGAGAGAGAGAGAGAGAGAATGATGGGGAAAGAGAGAATGAAGGTGAGAGAAGGGTGAAAGAGTGAGATGAAGAGAGAGAGAGAGAGAGAAAGGGAAAGAAAAAAGAGATGAATAAGTAGAGAGTAAAGGAAAGAAAGGAAGGGAGAAAGAGAGGGAGAGAATGAAGGAAATGGGAGGAAAAGTGAATGGGGGAGAGGGAGAGAAAGAAGGAGAGAGAAGGAAATAGAGGGTTCGAGGGAGCGGAAATGAAGGAGAGAGAGGAAGAGAAAGTGAAGGAAAAGTAGAGATGAAAGCAGAGAGAGGGTTGACAGGGCGAGATGTTCAGAGTAAAGGTGGAAATAGGCGGGGAGAGAAAAGATGAGTGTAAAGGAGAGAGAAGGAGAGGGGGAGAGAGTGAAGAGGAGACAAAGCACTAGGGAGGTAAGAACTACTAAGAGGTAACTAGGAAGGTAAGAAATAGATAAAGAGAGAGAGAGAGAGAGAGAGAGAGATAGAGAGAGAGAGAGAGAGATAGAGAGAGAGAGAGAGATCTACTTTTCTATCAGAAGACTTTCTGGTAAGTGGCAAGTCGATACGGCAAGTTTGGACGTTTGACAACGCATAATAATGAAGCAGAGTCGCGAAAATGGCCGGTAGAGATTATAAATATTAAAATGCAATACCAACAAGAAGCACATTTATTCAAATATATTCATAGGTAGAGGGGGGAAAGAAGAACGGAAAATCGTAACACTGACAAAAATGATATATAATCAGATATTTCAAAATATCAAACAATGCCTAAGCTTATAACGAAATGTTCAATATTGATCCATAGTAATCCAACCAATAATCAATTGATACAAGTCGTTTATAAGTACAGGCCAACCAATGACGATGATGAAACCTTTCCTGGCTTTAGATATAAGAATTTATGACACAGCTATTGACTTGGCAGTGCATTTTTTTTATTATTTTTATTATGGATGGGTAAATGCGATACTCCTCAAGTGCTGTTGCCTTGTATGGGTGTACGTGTATATGTCAAGGAATGTTTGGTAATAATAATTTATGATTGTGTGCAAGCATCCAGATACGTTTGTATCTATCTATCTGTCTGTCTGTCTGCTTGTTTATGTGTGTGTATGCGTGTGTGCGGGAGGCGCAATGGCCCAGTGGTTAGGGCAGCGGACTCGCGGTCATAGGATCGCGGTTTCGATTCCCAGACCGGGCGTTGTGAGTGTTTATTGAGCGAAAACACCTAAAACTCCACGAGGCTCCGGCGGGGGGTGGTGGCGAACCCTGCTGTACTCTTCCACCACAACTTTCTCTCACTCTTTCTTCCTGTTTCTGTTGTGCCTGTAATTCAAAGGGTCAGCCTTGTCACACTGTGTCACGCTGAATATCCCCGAGAACTACGTTAAGGGTACACGTGTCTGTGGAGTGCTCAGCCACTTGCACGTTAATT
>NC_068984.1:115273489-115276167 GCF_001194135.2 Octopus bimaculoides | reverse complement strand
TATATATATACGTGGTTTGATAATTAAGTATCAGGACTGTTGTTATATGCTACTGTAACGAATCTAAAGCACATAGAGTGATTGATGCCGCTTGGCACAGATTGATCTGGAACTCTGCTATGCATGCACACTAAGTTTTCACCTTCTAGCTCACTTCTGCTGTTTACAGCAGCGCTTGGAAGGAACGTGTGTAACGTGTGATTGTCGCATAATAATTTTAGCATTTTCTACCTTGATCTTTTTTCCATATATATATATATATATATATATATATATATATATATATATATATATATATATCAACTCGTGTGTTCCTTTTCAACCTTCTACATATCATTACCCCACACGAGATGCAGAAAATGCCAACAAAAACAGACACAATCACTACCATAAATGAAGAAATACTGAAAGAACTCAAGAAAATCAACACAAATCTGTTAACGTTCTTGAATAAATTCGACTCGACACACGAACCCAATCGAGAGAACAATGAGGAAATCGATGCGAAAAATACAACCTTCCAAATCGTCCAAAACCTTGGAAACTTATGTGAAACGATTAGAACATTTTTCTCTAACAACGCGAACCAAGGACCTCCAAACGAGGCAGCATATGGGATCAATACTCTGACAACATACCAAATGAACAAATCACTCAGAGATGGAAAGTTTGTCTTTTGGAAGATGATACTAAACAACAACAAAGCGGATGTATACAAAAAATGGCTCAATCAGACACCGTTAATACTCCCACTTAAACTCCAGATCAAAGCCATTACAGATGAACCTGAAACACAAAGACGCCTCAGGTAAAGAATGGTAATGGAAAAAATGAAAATGGAAATAGAACTTCTAAAATTGAGGGCCCAGACAAATGAAGATAAAGTAAAAGTCTATCGATGAAAAGATTAACCAAGAAATTAGCAAAATGACCCAAGAGAAGATCTCCAAACTATGGAAAGAGGATTGTGATAAAGAAGAACTGAAATCCCTCCAACGCTGGGAGAAAAGTGCCACTTGGTTCTCAAACTATGAAACCATCTTTCAAACAGAGCACGCTTCCAACAACCCTTTCCTGAAAATAAGAAAATCAATACAACACTCAAGCACTGATTCACACCTAACTAAAAAACGGAACCATCACCCCTACCAAAAAAAGAATACAGGATGTAACCCTAACTTTGTAAGCCACCAGCGATACAATATCAGGAGTACTCCAACTTCAAACAGAGAAAGGAAAAATCACTACCCGCAGGATAGACACTGCAACCTCTTCCCTCCCATAAGAAGTTACCAACGAAATTTTCGTTCTAACAATCTACTAAACAACCATGCACAACAAACCCGTACCACACGCAATAATTACCAACGACGGCCTCCTAAAACACCTAAAACATTTTCCAAACAGACATTAATGGGGATTTTTTAAATGTCTTATTTCTTATTTCTTATTTTCCTGATGGCAGCTCACTTGACTGTTCAGGGGCGAGTTAACATAGCATCACGCTATGAAGTGTGGAATTCCGTTGTTTTAGTTCAGAGATGGTGGCGTGCATGGAAAGGTAAGCATGCAACACTACGTCCTGAGACAATAAAAAGTTGTCATACAACAAAGCTTATGACCATGGGCTCTGTGAACGATGCAAGAAGAAGTGGCCGTCCAACCACATCCCGATCAACGGAGAGCGTGACAACAGTGCAGGAAATGTTTAATCGCAGCCCGCAAAAAATCAACACGTCAAGCAGCTCGTGAAAGTAGACTAACGAGACACACAATACGTACAGTGTTGCATAAAAAATTGAATTTTCATCCGTGGAAACCCCATTATGTACAGGAGCTAAAACCTAAAGACTGTGACCGCAGAATGGAATATGGAGAGTTAATGCTAGGTTGGCATGAAGATTGACCTGAGTTGTTTGAACAAATCCTCTGGATTGACGAGGCTGTATTCCAATATTGGTGGTTTCATCAATCGTCACAACTGCCATTACTGGGCGTCGTGTGATAAGGATCCGGAAATGATGGATGCAAGCTCGACCAAAAGTGACCATGTGGTTCGGAATGACAGCAACAAGAGTTGTCGGCCTATATCTTCTGCGTGACACCATGAATATGGACCGCTGTCTTCAGATGCTCGAAAATTACGTGTGGTTCACGGTGTCTGGCTGGAATAACATCGGTGACCTGATATTCATACAGAATAGTGCACCAACCCATTTTACTCTTACTGTGCATGCGTGATTAGACCAACATTTTCCAGGACTTTGGATGGGACGACGCGGACATCATGAATGGCCTCCAAGAAGTCCATATTTCACTCCATGTGATTTGTACCTGTGGGGTTACACAAAAAAGGAGGTATACAAGACAAAACTTCACAAACTGGAGGATCTGGAGACACAGATTCAGGAGGTTCTCAAAGGTATCCCACACGACGTCCTTCAGAGGGTTGTTCATTTCATCCCTGGCCATTTAAGGAAACTGGTCGACGTCACCGGTGCTTACGTTGAAATATGAAGATTGACTTTCATTTTCCCATCTAATAAAGAATGTTTCATTTGTTTCAATAAGTTTGTAAAAGTAATATGGATTTTATTATCAATTTTTAATGCCTACTTACTTTCTCCTACTCTCTCTCTCTCTCTCTCTCTCTCTCTCTCTCTCTCTCTCTCTCTCTC
>NC_068984.1:115268142-115273277 GCF_001194135.2 Octopus bimaculoides | reverse complement strand
ATATATATATATATACTCTGACAGTTCGGATTTAGCTAAGCCATTCGGTGATGGAGTAGTCACTGCCGACGAGTTTGCAATTTTACAGACGAAACTAGTCTTGTCCAGTGCGGTTATCTCCCCTGTCAGTATATGTAAATGCACATTCTTGCAGTTCGAAGGGTTTTAACTCTTATTTCTAGCAATATAGGTACTACGTAACACCCTCGGTCACAACTGGTAACGATTGAATGTTTTCTTTTTGCTTTTATAATGCGTGTAGCTGCCTACGTTATTTTGTAATTTTCACGTTTTCCCGTATCGAAGTACGATAAGCTGAAAAAAGTTAATTTCATCAGTTTTTATCCATTCCCATGTCTTCTACATGGTTAGCGTTCGGAAGACCTGTGGAGCACATGGGAATGGGAAAAAATTATATATCTCTACTATAAATTGCAGTGTTCTTGATTGCTTGCTTGCTTGATTGATTGATTGAGTGTCGGCAGATTCACTCGAGAACGGTGCAGTGGAATCGCGTGAAATTCAGCACAGAGTGGCAACATGGTCCACTCCTGTTCAGAAGATTTTTATTGCCCTCCAACTCCCATGGTTACCGAGATAATCGATTATTACTTTTTAAGATAGGAATATCCCATTCAAAGTGGGGAGGGGCGATTTTGTTGCCTTTCCCATGCGCGAAATTTTACGTAAAACCAGCACAATAAAGATGGCTGGGTTTGTTTTTCGAAAATTTTAATCAGAGGCAGAGAAAAAAAATAATTTCAATTTTTTGTGCATTAAAAAAAAAGCTATAGCTTACGCTCTTTATAATTACTATGTTTTTTTAAACTTCAGTTACAAATGTCTTCAAACGTCGACATTCAAACAGCTTTTCCATATTGAGACAAACGAACTCTGCACAATTGTATCCATCCGGGAACGCGTTTTCAATAATTGAAATTCACAATTCTAATCAGTGTACATGAACGTCCAACCTATGATTGATCTTGAACAGTTTCGATTAACATTCTTGTGTCGCCAATACAACAACCGCACTACCATATATTTTTCTTTTAAGGCGAGGTTATACCACAAATAAGGTTCCGTGACTACATGGGGCTATGGGTACACACGTGAAGTTAGTTTTACAATATCGACCCGCAAAATCCTTAGCATCGTATTGTTTTGGGGTTGTTCTAACTTTTTATTTGTTTTTGGAATTTTTGTCTTTTTTATTTTTAGTTCTTTTTATTATTCAAAATATACATAGGAAATAGCCTTTAGCCAAATCCACCACACTGCCCGAGTGAAACCGGGAAAAATAGCTAGTATATATATAAAACAAAGTTGTTTTATTCCACACAGGTAGAAATATAGAAAAAAGAAGTTGAAAATGCACAGATATTCATTTAGATTTTTATTTTTAAACTTTTAAAAACTTAACCGATTTCTCTAATCTTATCTTTCGCGGGCTTGTACTTACAAGCTTTTCACGGGCTTGTAATTGCGTATGTTCCTTATAATTCATTCGTCACTATTTTCTTTATCAAATAATTCCTCTGTTAAGTACAATTTTCTACAGAACTATGAAATATCGTCCGGTATTTTATTTGGATTTGGGTAATGTGATGTTGGAGTAAAATTTAGGCGTTCTGAGAAAATATTAATTTTTTGTATAGGTTAATTATACCATCGCATATCGAGAATTCTGTCGGCTGGGTCTAAAAAAAGACGATCTTTCAAATTTCTTCTTGTATGTGTAGTTATGATCTCAGTTTTTAGGTGATAGAAACCGGCTGTCTCGTCTGAGAATTATTCAAGGGCAGGATGCTAGGAAGAATAATCGCCTTCTCTCTCTCATTCTTTCTCTCTCTCTATCTGCCTTTTCCTTAAATAGTTGTGTTGATAAAATGTATTTTCTGGAATAGTAACTTTTTTTGTATTCATTTAGTTATACAGATTTACGAGTTTTCACGCATCATGACAGCTCGCATCCTGTCCATTAAGTACTTATATTGTTCAGCTGTCAAGGAAGTATGATACAAACGGTTGCCTCGGTTGGTGAAGAGGCGAGTGAGCAGTAATGCATCACAATTTACTAACACATTATGTGGGTTATTTCAGTTTTATATTTAAAAAGATATAGGTGAACAAGTTACGTCACTTACTAGATATAATCCATAATGACAGCGGCAATGTTTGAGCCTTGTCTCACCTCTGCTCCGATCAATTGGAGTCGGTGTGGCCAAACTTGTTATAGCATTGATCCCTTCATGGTATCATTGATAACTCACCGACCCCCATCATGTCTAAAATAAAAATAAAATGCATAGTAAAAACTTTTATTATTTAAAAAGCAATTCCTTCCTTCTTTTGTGTCATTACTACTTTTTAATAAGAAATATTTAAAGAAATTTAATAAAAATACTTAACGAAATTGTTAAAGATCAATAAAAATATATTCACATAATATCTAATGTGAAATATGTATTATGTAAATGCTAGATACTACATTTATATTTGGTTGGAAATTAGTAAGTTTTAGTCTTAAATTACACTCTCTTCCAAATTCATTAATAATCCAGCATCATTAGTGCTCAAAACCGATTCAAGTGCTTATTGACCTCTAAGACAATCACCTAGAACTCCAGGAGTCAATACTAACTACTTTACCGCCTCTAATAATTAGAATGTACAAGCAGCGAAGCGGAGCTCTCACCTTCGGCTAAATAACACTGTAAAAGAGTTTCTCAAATATGACAATAGGAAATGGATTTCATAACTGACAATTTTTACACCCAAATACCATTGAGCTGGAAAGAATTGTGAGTTAAGTGAAAACAATATTTGTTGCTTATCTACATGTTTATATCCCAGAAGGAAATGTTAAATCCTCTTTCCTAGCTGAATCTATGAGTAATATATTAGCTACGCCTTCACATATAGAAGTTGTTAAGTGACCTGAGCAATCACGGACATATTATGAACAGGTGTAGATGTGCATCTGTGTTTGTATATCCATAATGATTTTTTGGCTTGAATAATTATTTATGAGGCGTTTTTTGTTTAGTGAAGCGAGAAAGTCGCTATGTTTTAGCTGGTAAGATATCAATAATTTATTGAATGGAATATTCAAAACATTTTCAGTTTATATTGTCGGATCCGTTATTAATTTCATTGGCAAATATAATGAAAATATTACTGATTAGTTGCTGCAGCTTTAGCGCACTTATATTGTCAAATCAATACAATGCCAATGACTTTTCAATATATTAAATAGTATTAAATAACATTAAGTAAAACTGATTGGAATCAAGTTTGAAATAAATATATTTGAAAGGTACAAAACTGCACATAGTGAAAGCATTAAAATTATATTTCTTTTGAATATTAACAATGTAAATAAATTTTCATTGAGGATGTGTATCGAAGTGAGTTCAGACATAACAGCTTTAACATTAAGTTAAACCACCTCAATGGAAAAAAAAAAAACGAGAAAGCTGTCTGTGGGACATCTGTAACTTAGACAAATGCGCTATCAATTACATCAAACCATCCTTCTATCTTTCTGCTATTAAACTTAACGTTTTAATTTTATTAGCGAGAAAGAAAAGTTGCATGGTACGAGTTGCACCAGTAACTCTCAGTATTTTCCCCCAATGAATTAAAGAGGTTTTAATTCAATGTCTTATAAGTTATTGTTTATGACTGAATTCTGAAATACATCGTCAAAAAAGAGGGGTTTTTTTCTTTTACATATATCTTGCTACGTCTAAATTTACGTTCTGAATGGAAATAAACTTCTTTCTGGTAAGATTAAAACGTTTTAATTTAACCGGAGAAAGGCATGAGGCCACTTTAATATTGATCATACAGCTATCTAGTTTACAGAAAGTATGTAGTTCGAGTCCTATAAGCAGCTCTTCACCTCTTTCTCCATCCAAGAAGCTTTTCATTCATTTTACTACAAGCGACTAGATCATTTCACTTAGAGACTCATTGTTAGTAAAGACTTATTTACATATTTCTTGATGGTTCTACACTTGCGTTTTGAATGTAGGTAAGGTAGAATATACTTTTGCATTAGGAGGCGCAATGGCCCAGTGGTTAGGGCAGCGGACTCGCGGTCATAGGATCGCGGTTTCGATTCCCAGACCGGGCGTTGTGAGTGTTTATTGAGCGAAAACACATAAAGCTCCACGAGGCTCCGGCAGGGGATGGTGGCGAACCCTGATGTACTCTTCCACCACAACTTTCTCTCACTCTTACTTCCTGTTTCTGTTGAGCCTGTATTAAAGGGCCAGCCTTGTCACACTGTGTCACGCTGAATATCCCCGAGAACTACGTTAAGGGTACACGTGTCTGTGGAGTGCTCAGCCACTTGCACGTTAATTTCACGAGCAGGCTGTTCCCTTGATCGGATCAACTGGAACCCTCGACGTCGTAAGCGACGGAACGCCAACAACTTTTGCATTGACCTTGTTCAGAAGGGTTTAGTGATGGATATCAATCTTCAACACATCACTGGTGCGTTATTTTATCAACTATGGGGGGAGGAGAAAGGTAAAGCAGACACAGGTAGGATTTGAAAATTGAAACTTAGAAGGTGATGCATTTAAACCAGTGTGCCAAAGTCTCTACAAGTTCAACATTTCTCTACCTCTTCATATCCCACTTCCCTCTCTGCAACAGAGATCATGGTCGTAAGGTACGTGTTCACTTACATAAAACTTTGCGTGCTTGCCTGTCTGTCTATCTATCTATCTATCTATCTATCTTATTTCTTTATTGCCCACAAGGGGATAAACATAGAGGGGACAAACAAGGACAGACAAACGGATTAAGTCGGTTACATCGACTCCAGTGCGTAACTGATACTTAATTTATCGACCCCGAAAGGATGAAAGGCAAAGTCGACCTCGGCGGAATTTGAACTTTGAACGTAACGGCAGACGGAATACTGCTAAGCATTTTGCCCGGCACGCTAACGATTCTGCCATACATATACATACATGTACATACATATACATACATATATATATATAGGCAAGCACACATGCATACGCATGTACACAGATGCATACGCGCACACATGTACACGCACATACATACATACATACATACATACATACATACATACATGCACATGTACATAT
>NC_068984.1:115266654-115267227 GCF_001194135.2 Octopus bimaculoides | reverse complement strand
ATATATATATATAAATATACATACATGTATATATACATATACAAATATATATGCATCTATACACATCCACACACGTCCACAAACGCACACACACACACACACACATATATATATACACACCGTTGGCTAACAAAATGGAAGCAGTGCCATAAGTTCAAGAATCGCCATATATTTTACTCTGCCATCGTACCGAACACTTTATTTTTATTTATTAATTGACTTCGTTTACTAATACCTACATGTATCATACAAATATATGTATGCATGAATGTATGTGTGTGTATGTTTGTGTGTGTATGTGTGAGAGAGAGAAAGAGAGAAAGAAGTAAGTTTTATTACTACAGTATAAGTGAGTCTACGAAACATTTCTCAATATTTTACAACAGAAGATCAAATCTACTAAAGGCTGACGGGGTTTCACATTCTTGATCGTCAGTCACCCGTCAGTCATTCTCTCTTTCGCTTTCTCTGTTTTCTATTTCCCCTTGTCTCTTGCTGCTTGTCAATATATATGTATATGCATACACACATACACATATACAAATATACACACATATATATACATACATATAT
>NC_068984.1:115262858-115266522 GCF_001194135.2 Octopus bimaculoides | reverse complement strand
ATACACACATACATATATAAGATATCTGAATTGTATAGTTTTCACGAAGCATTTTGTGGTGAATATAAATATTTTAAATATATGATGATCCTCATATAAATATCCTCTCGCGGGGAAGTTTAGAATATAAAATATGTTCAACAATATGACTGAACATTTAAAATGTGAAGTGGAACTTCATAGTAATACTGGTTCCTTATCTCTGCTTGATTTTGAACTCAAAATCACACAGAACGGATCCGGCTACTCTAATCTTTACACAAAAGCAGTACGCAAGGGCCATTTGCACATCATAATTCGTATCTTCTTATCGGAGCTACGATGGTCTACATTAGAAATGTGACGCGCAGGATAGGCTGTAAATGCAACGAAACGAGAAGCAAAAACTCGCTACCATTTAATTCCAAAAAGTCCTGATGGAGATTTCGTATCCGTACTCTACTAAAGGCCAGGATATCACCAAGCCATCTAAAAAAAAACCCACATACCCAGGATAACCTGATTTCTGAAACTGTCACATTTTAACGAAAAAATCAACTACTGCAATCCGCCGTGCGATCCGTAAATATATGATTGGCACACGCCAATCATATATTCAACTTTCCAAAGTGGGTTTTCAAGTAAAAATAGGCCAAGACAAAACAACACCTCAAGTACATTGCTCGACTGCTGATCAAAGATAAAGATATATGTCTGTGGTCATACGTGATGTATAAAATCACGTGTAGAAAATGTAACCAGACAGGTTCACATACGGGTAAAAGTGCACCTCTTTGGTAATACTTCTTCCATCAAACAACACCTACGAAAATGCCACACTCAAGCATTCAAGTTTACGTCGAAGCTAAAGAAAAAAAGAACGAAACGTTGGGAACTTGAGAATAAAAGAAGCTATTTTCATTTACATGAACAACCCGCGAATTAGTACCAGATCTGAATTGCATGCAGTTCACTGAATATTATAGCAATGTAAAGCAACCCTTTATACATACACATTACAGAGCAGAGAAATCAGCTCTCAACACCCTTTTTCCGTAAATTACCTAAAGAAGGGGTCCTAACTCTGAAAAATCGCAACTATCGACTTGTATTATCAATTTTTGTAATTTCCATTGTTTTGGCTTTAAGAATATTGAAAACGTTCACCCACACTTACACACACATACACACACACACACACACACATTCACGCACGCATGCACACACACACACACATACATATACACGGATATACATATATATTCATAATTATATGCGTGCGTATCTCCATGAGTGGGGTCACGTGTGTGAGTGTATATGTGCGCGCGTGCGCGTGTGAATATCATGGATGGATTCGTATCATGCAATAATAATCCCTCCATTTTTCCATTAGTCGTATGAAGTCCATCATTTAGGCGCATTAATCTATCAATAATTTTCATTTGACAATCTTATATGTCGGTGATATACTTCTTACTTTCGATGAGGTTAAACTAAAATTATATACAAAAACAAACAAAACAGCTATCTTCCCGAGCGAATGCCTTTGCTAACATGTCTGTAAACAGATAAAATGGTCTTCCATACATTAGATAGCCATTTAATGGTAGGAAGGAAAGAGAAAATTTATTTCTTTTTTACATTTGATGTTTAATACTTTGTCCATTACAACTATAGCTCCCTGGTGTGAGATCATTTAACTTCAGTTGTTAAAATTTGCGTTATGAGAGCTATATATATTTTTTTCATTGGTTGAAAGACTGTGTATATGTGTGAACGTGTGTGTGTGTGTGTGTGTATGTGTGTGCCTTGTGTCCATCTATCTATCTATCTATCTATCTATCTATCTATCTATCTATGTGTGTGAGAGAGAGAGAGAGAGGGTGAATGGCGTAGTGGTTAGGGTGTTGCACTCACGATCTCGAGATCGTGGTCTCGATTTCCGACCAGGCGGCGCGTTGTGGTCTTGAGCAAATCACTTCATCTCGGGTTGCTCACCGATCACTTCGACATGTGATGTGTGGTATACCGTGCACACCTGTACAGGTAATGTCGATTTGAGCTAATGTGCAGCACGGACATTTGATTACTATAAATAAATCATCTGTGTAGACTGTTGAGCTATAAATTGCAGAACCGTCTTTCTCGAACTCCCGAGACCAGATACTCACACACACACACACATGTATGTGTGTGTGTATGTTTGTCCCCTACCACCACTTGACAATCGGTATTGGGGTGTTTACGTCCGTTTGGTAAAAGAATCCGTTAGAATTATTTACCAGGCTTTAAAAAATAGACAAATCAAGTACTGGGGTAGATATAAATACATGAATGTATTTACATTTATATATACATATATTTATCGAAACACCACCCCACACACACATATGGATAAATATATATATAACTATGCGTATATATATATAATTATGTATATATATATATATATATATCCATAATTATATATATATATACGCATAGTTATATATATATCCATAATATCCATAACATATATATATATCCATACGTACCTCATACGCATAGTACATGTGCGTGTGTATGTATACATACATAAATACATACACACACACACACACAGTCACACACACACATACACACACACACATACGAACCCATGCACATATATATGCGTCTGCACATTTTTGTTAATGGAAGTGTACGAACAGCTGCGAGTGTTTATGGTGCATATATCTTTATGGGTGTCTGTTGTTTGTAGCAGAACGAATTTATTAACGCTTTATGCACACAGAACATTATATTGAAATTATGGACTTTATCACATAATAAATTAACGCCCGCTTCTACTTACATTCTGTTCGTTTCTTTAAATATGTCGGTACAAATAGCTGTATTTTTTGATGATCAGTCATGTAATTCGTGTAAGCGAGCTGGTTAGAGTGAAAGATAAGTTGTTGTTTTTTTTTTGCGGATAGTTATTCTTTGTTGATATGGAGGCTTCCACCTTTGAAGGTGACCCTGACGATTACGACATGGAATGGTAAACAGAAACCATAAACCGTGTAAATAATTAGTGGAATCTGACAGAAAGAAATCATTTAGTAAAATTTTGTGTGTTGAAGGAGGGTGAGTTCTGAATACTGACGTTGTTTTGTTTATTGTTGTTATGTCTTGATCAAAGAATATGTTTATTTATTTTATTTTTTTATATTTAAGTAGGCGCAAGTGTGCCCGTGTGGTAAGAATTTTGCGTCCCAACCATACAGTTCTGGGTTCAGCCCCACTGCGTGATACCTTGGGCAAGTATCTTCTACGATAATCTCATGCCGACCAAATTCTTGTGATGTAACAAACAGACACATACATACATACATACATACATACATACATACATACATACATACATATGTATATATATATAATTATGTGTATTTTTTTTATCTTAATGAATAAAAATTCTTCTGATAGAATAAATGGGTTAATAGAAACCAATGTAGCAAAGAACACAAAATAACTGTGGTTAGCTCCTGTTTTTAAGGCAGGAACTCCTTGAAATTTTGGGTATTTGAGTATATTTAAGAATTTAAGGATTGGAGAAAACGCATGTTATAATTGCATACTTTATTCCTACATATGTTTCAAAGGATTACAACCTGTGTGATCCATAGGGATCTTTGATATTAAAATTGTAACCTTCTCATCA
>NC_068984.1:115259350-115261881 GCF_001194135.2 Octopus bimaculoides | reverse complement strand
TGTGTGTGTGTGTGTGTGTGTGTGTGTGTGTGTGTGTGTGTGTGTGTGTGTGTGTGTGAGAGAGAGAGTGTGTGTGTGTGTGTGTCCGTGTGTCCCACTACCACTCGATAACCGGTTTTTATGCGTTTACGTCCTCGCAACTCGGAATTTAGCAATCGACTTGAGTGAAATGAAAGAGGTTCAACGAAGAATGGAAACCAGGACTATTTCGGATATGGTCTTTCTAATTAGGGCGCTAGGGCAGCAATTTTTAGGGGGAGGAGTTAGTCGCTTACATCGATCTCACTACTGGTCTTTTACTTTATCAGCCCTGAAAGGATGAAAAGCAAAGTTGATCTTGGCGGGATTTGAATTCAGAACGCAAACAATAGGAAGAAATACGGCGTTAACGATTCTGCTACATCATCGTCTTACTATTTTTTTTTTTAATTACACCATGTCCTGTTATTATGAATAGTTTTTACTGGATGAGACTTTCTGAGATGTTTAAATTTAAAGCTAATAATTACAAGACATAATCTTTAAGCTGTAATATTAAGAGGTCTTAAATTTATTTTTACTTTTTGCTTTGATTTGTCTTTATTGCATGGTGAGTGCACCACTAAATAATGTATTTGTTTCGCATCTTTACTAACAAAAGAGAAATTTGATCCGTATTTGAAAATATTTTGTCTGAATTCTACTCAGCTAAAAAGAAGAAAAAAGAAAATTAAAAGAAAACTACTTCGAATCCCTGTCAGTTGAAAATACGAACCTATTTCTAACTCATAAATACAGAACAATGTATGGCGTTCTCAAACCTGCCGCATAAGATTAATTAAAATTCACTGAATGAAATTACATTATTTTTTAATTTCAAAAGTGAATAATCGCTATTTAAATCTAATATAATATTTTATTAAATTTAGAAATATATTTGTTGTGATCTTGACAAACTGTGACGTTCATGCGTTTTATAATCGGTTTACGAGTAACAATGGAATGGAAATTTTAAATGAATTGCAGATGAAAAGCCAAGCGATTCACTCAATCACACTAGGTCAAGGGATAAATAAATATTTGTCATTTTCTACTAGCGTGTGTGTACCACATGTTTGCGTGCATCTCTATTTGTGTGTGACATTGTTCGTGTGTCGGTGTCATCATAACAGATTGAGAGTCGCGTATCGAGTGTTGTTGAACAAAAAGGACTTGCAATGAGTACAACTGTGATCGAATGAAAATAGACGAAAAACAAAAGTAAAATAATAAAAAAAAAATAATGGATATTAAAATTAAGACTGAAGTAGACCAATAACAACTCCAGCTCAAAGCACACACATACTTAGTATCATATAGGTATGCGTGTGTGCATGCTCTCGTGTGTGTGGAAGTGCGTAGTTTAGTGATTACGGTGATCGTAAGGTCATGATCGTAATGTCGTGATTTCGGTTCCTAAACCGGGCGATGTTTTATGTTCTAGGGCAGGGGTTTTCAAACTTTTTGACTTGCGGACCCCTTTATATTTCAGGCTTTACCTTATAAACGCTTATGAAATTTATACATAAATATTTGCTTAAAATAGCATATATTTTTATATTTATTTATTTAACAGTATTTAACAAATAGGTTTATTGTCAATTAAAAGATTTCGATTAAAAAACATGTATAAAATCAAATTGCCCATAAAAAGTATTTGCTGTCCACGGACCCCCTGTCTTGTCCTTGCGGAGCCCCTGTGGTCTGCGGACCACAGTTTGAAAACCCCTGTTCTAGGGCAACATATTTCATTTCATGTTGCTCTAGTCCACTCAGTGTTCCGTTCAGGAGCGGGATGTATATGCCATGGAGTCCAGGAGATCGCCTTTATGAGCTATTGGCTCAAGAAATACCTTTGATTGTTTGATATGTAAACACATACATACATACATACATACATACATACATACATACATACATACATACATACATACATACATACATACAAAGTTTTGTTAGTAATTGCTTAAAGGAGAATCTGAATAAATTGGGATTTTCAGAAAGAGAAATCGACCGGCCAATTTCTTACATTACAAGTACAATCTGTGATTGGAACAGTAAAAATATGCAAGACTTTTCTCAAGTTCCAAATGTGAATTTGTCTGTGTTAACTACATCCCGAGATGGACTCTTGTATCGTTGTTGGAAACCTGCTCTCTCCTCAGTGGAAGATTTATAATATTTTTTTTTAAAAATAGAAGAGACATACATACATACATACATTCATAACGCATCCATAAAACAAGCATACAAATCGGCGCATAAATACATTTGCATACGCCTAGACATGAAAATATATACATAAAAAGACATCCATAAACAAACATACAAATCTGCGCATACACTAACACCAAATACTGCACACACACACACACATATGCACAAATACCTAGATGATGTTGATAAAAGTTCCGATGAAGGAGCCTTGAATCTATGTTAGAGTCCGGCTCTTTCTCTATTGACAAGAAATACAGAAATGAAACTGATTGATAACATACATATATTCATACATA
>NC_068984.1:115250255-115259101 GCF_001194135.2 Octopus bimaculoides | reverse complement strand
ACTCTATCCAGATTACAAGTTCAGGTTTATACCTGTAATTATTGGGGCACTGCCTAAACACCAATCTTGAGAAATTTGGCTTCCCAAATTCAGAAAGGAGAAAGCTAATTCGAAGGCTACAGATCCAAGCCATCCCTGGAACTAAAAATCTGTAAAACGTTCCAGAAGTTTATAATTGAAATATATGTGAGCATGTATAGATATGCAAGTGTATGCATGAGATGACATGCATAAAACAAAACATACAACTCTGCACGTATACATACATACATACATACATACATACAAAAATACCCTGTTGATGTTGAAATTCTAATGAATTGGAATTCCAGTGAATTAGATCGTGGTTAGAAATCGGCTCTTTCTCTATTGGCACGAAATATTGAAATAAAATTGAATACATACATACACACATACACACGCATACCACCTACATACATATATGTTTATATACATACTGGATATATATATGTAAATATTATGTGTACATGTGTATGTGTGTATCTTTACTATGTTGTATAACTTCTCCGGTTACATTGTTTTCTTCTAGAAAGATCTGCATTTATTCAACCAGAATTTGAAGTAGGAACGACACTCTCTCATTGAATTTGATAGGGGATGAATAAATACGGACTCTTCCGGAGGAAAAAAATGATGCCAGAGAGATTACAAGAAATACTTATCCAGCTTTCCGATGTTGGGTACTCATCATTCATCCCCTACTACCTTATATATATATATACATATATGCATATACATGCACTTATATTTACATACTTACATATGCATATATATCTATATACATACACACATACACATACAAACACACGTACCACATGTATATATATATATATATATATATATAAATACACATGTATGTATGCTTGCATGTATATGCATGTATGTATGTATGTATGTATGTATGTATGTATGTATGTATGTATAATGGAATTAGTTTGTTCGCGTGTCATAAAAAGATTGCAATCATGTAAAGAATTCGATGCTAAGATGGCAGAACATCAAATGTTTATTTAAGCAGAGTTGGAGAAAATTTTAATTACGTATCCTTGAAGACGGACTCGTCGAAGCATTGGGAAAATTGTCTTAAATCTCCTTAAACTATATAACAATGTCCTCCAGGCAAAAATGAAGATAAGAAAGAAATAGAGAACGAAAAGTTTGTGTGTGTGTGTGTGAGAGAGAGGGGGGGGGAGACAAAGAGTGAGCGAGAGAGGAAAATAAGGGAAGTAAATGTGTAAATGAAGCTTAAATTCTATTGCAAAACATTTAAGAAGGTTGTTAATTTAAATTACTAAGGAAGGTAAACAAGTAAATTTGATTAATCAATTGTGGAGAGGAGGAAGAAATTTAAAATTGTTGTTATGGGAAGAGGAAAGCTGTATTTTTCTGAAGATGAAGGCATGGAATTTGTTTTGAAATACATGCAGCTTAAAGCAAGTAATAAATGTTAACATACGATGTAACAGGCGTGGGTTTAGGAATAGAGTGCAACAAATCGTCGATGCATCTAAATTGTTCTTGCATTTATTGGTTAATAACAAAAAACTATCCATAAATCGGTGTGAATTGCCGAAATTAAAGGGGAAAATCTGAAAGAATATGAATATGTGTGGGACAGAAGCCTCGTGAAAAATAATATTTGGTAGTAATGAGAATAATTATGTTAATTTAGGCAAAAAGACAGATGGAAATATTAAATGTGTGGTTTGGAATATTCGTTTCAAATTTGGAGGAAGGAAGTTAGTCGATTACATCGACGCCAGTTATCAGCTGACACTTTTTTATCGACTTCGAAAGGATGTAAGTCAAAGTCGACCTTGGAAGAATTCGAACTGAGAATGTAAAGACCGACGAAATGCCGCTAAGCATTATGCCCATTATGCCAACGATTCTACCACACACATACACACACACACACAAACACGCAGCACACATACACACGTATATATAAAAAAATAAATACATACGCACACACCACACACTCTCTAACTCTCTCTCACATACACACACAAGTTTATCTACAAATTTTATATAGATCGCATTGTTTACATATACGTATTCGTATACAAAACGTCGGAACTTTTCGTGGTGGTTCTAAACTCTGCAGGAAATCTGTATATAAGCTTAAAACTGAAAACAACGCACTCCTACCACAAAAGTAGGACACAATATTTACATATAAACCTTTAATATACTTGGTAGTATATTACGGTTGCACAACGAAATTCTCTTCCCTACCAGCAATTAATATCTATCTATCTATCTATCTATCTATCTATCTATCTATCGTTCGATTGATCTGTCTGTCTATCCATCTATCTAAAATATATAATAAAATATAATCTGAATGCAAATTATGAATTTACATTAAACAGAAGGAATCCAGAAGCTTTACATATGAGTGAAAAATGGATTTAAGCAGTTAAGGAGAAGGCAAAGGGAAAGTCGTAAATTAGTAGTTTCTAAAATTTGTGGAATCGTAACGTGAAAAGATGAAAATGGTCGGGCCGAACGAAATAGAAGAGTTTCTGTGTACGGAGTAGTTAACTAACAAAATAGTAGCCTAGAGAATTTATAAAATTAGATTACGTAGCAATTTTGAAAGAGTTAAATATTGTTGGCATGCAGAAATTCGTACACAGTATCTGAAGACTTCGCAAAAGGATTTGCAGAGCTCTCAGTTGTGCAGACGTTGTAAGTTCTTTTCTGTTCAGAATATGATTTTGATTTAGATAAAATGTTCCATTTTAATTTATAATTTTTTTTGTTTGTTTGTTTGTTTGTTTGTTTTGGAATCCCAAATGTAAATTATTCTTTGTAGTTTTCGAAACATGAGTATGCTGATTAAAATGGTGTTTAAATGCGTTATAGGTTTATGGTGATTTCAATGTAAACCTTAGTTGAATTGTTGGTTTATACACTGCATTGATATTTTGTATATTTAGTTAGACAAGCGGAATCAAAAGTGCGAGTGTTTTAGTAAATGGTAGGCTGTTACAAATCTGTCATGCTGGGAAAGTAAGTATTAGACCAAAGTTGGATGTAGTAAAGTAGGGGATTTTAATAGTGCTTTTATTGCAAATTTTATAATACTCATACAACCGGAAGAAGCTCCTTTTGAAGTAATTTAGTGAAGATTTCTATGATTGAGGTGTCTACCGCTAAATAAAAGGAGAATATGCCAACTGATGCTTCATTTCGTATATGTGTTGGGTTCTCCTTAGAGTCGCTTACAGAAAGAGGAGATATTTTGCTACATGCTTTTTAGTTGAAGGAAAGTTTTGAATAACAAAAGTTTTGTGACTTGATTATTTTTATGTTCTTGTAATGGTTAGATTGTTTGTGGATGTTGTTTAGAGTTTCGTTAGGTTTGCGGTATGGATAGTATTAAAAATAGTTTGCTTTAATATCTATCTGAGAAAATTGCTGTAGTAAAATTAGTTTCTATTGTAATCTAATAGTTCAAAACTTATGAAGATGTAAGGATGTAAAATGGGGTTGTAATTATGCCATCGTCTCAGTATAGGCCTCCTTCGATATTGACAGGTGAACATAGTTTTTAAGTTATGCAGCAAATATAATCCCATGTGATCATTCATTTTGGCAGGATCGTTTG
The DNA here is from genome assembly GCF_001194135.2 of Octopus bimaculoides. NCBI lineage: Eukaryota > Metazoa > Mollusca > Cephalopoda > Octopoda > Octopodidae > Octopus > Octopus bimaculoides. Next base: position 115,255,464 of record NC_068984.1, on the reverse strand, counting down.
CAATACTGACATAGTTAGACATAATAAACTCCTTTGATAATCAATTTTGAATGATTATAATTCAGAATAGTTTTCTGAGTTCATAATATTTGTAACTAGTTTAGCGAAATTAAGGGTAACTAGTTTAGCGCAATTAAGGGTGCTAAATGAAGATTTGATTTTGTCAGAAGTGTAATAGTCTTTCATATCACAGTTTCAGAATTTAGAGCTATTCTACTGTAGGTATATTTGAACTATTCGATAACACCATAAGTATTATTTCATACACTAAGCGTGATATCGCCTTAAGTTTAAGAGTAAGTTTGTCTTAAAAGTGTCAACTAATAAATACAATATGATATTTTGAGCGGTTACTTAATCAAGCAACAGATTTTCGGTCGAAATAAGTTTCATGGTTTTTAAATGTAAAAACATTGGCTATTGATATATGAGTGGTTCAGTTCTGTCTTCAGTGTAAAGATCAGAAGTAATTATTAGTGCTGGGGTAAAATCTAGTTAAAAGTTTTCACAATCACTTTTCTTAGTTGATGAGATAAACGGAGACAGGAAACTGTGAAAAGTAATGTTGCCGATTTTGTATATATTTTTATTTCATCAGGTTGTGCGTAGATTTTGCACGATAGCTTAACTGATACGAAGTTTAGTATACAAATTGATCTGGAATCGAAAGCTTGGCATTGCGAATTTAATATTTATGGTCAAGGAAAACAGTTCTTCAAATGATGTAAGTAGGCGTGTTTGATCTAAATCATATTTAAAGTTTCCTTGTGTTTGTCTTGTTTTCCGAAGGAAACGTATGCCACATCACTAGCCTTCTACACACACACACACATGTATGTGTGTGCGTACGCACTCGCGTGTGCACACACATTTGTACGTGTGTGTGTGCGCGCGGGGGCGCATGCATGTACGTTTGTATGTATGTGCACACGCGCGTATATGTAAACGTATACATATGCATACGGTGGTTTTGAATATAAAATGACAAAATTCACTTGTGGATATGTTTTTGCAGCGTACTGCAATCTGAAAGTAACACAAGATGTATTGTAAAAAAACGGAAGTCTAAGACGGCTTGATTCCTAATATCATTGTCACTTCTTTTATTATTAAAACCAGATACCACGCTATCTTCCTCGGGTATTTAAGGGAATATATTGAATTTCTTTATTATAGCACATGTTGCATTAACGTGTATGATGTTCTATAGTGTTGAAAACTGAAAGGAAACATTGTTGAGTAAAAGGAAATAAATCCAGACCAAGTAAATGTAAGAATTATTTCCGTTCATGAATAACTAAATTACCATTTACTTTTATTATAGCGTAGATTACAATTTGAAGTTGTTTACATTTACGTACAAAATATTGCTACACAGGTGGTTCGACGCGATGTGTTTAATACTGATAATGGCTAAGACAGTAATTACACACGTTATCATTTGTATGCGAGAAGTTCGCGTGAGTCCGTAAAGTTACTCGTGTATCTCCGTAATAACTAATAAAAGACAAAAAAAAAAAATCGTGTGATATTTTCCAACCGACTGAACATTTCTCATAAACAATTCTGTTTTCTAAACATCAAACGCAAATGAAAATCATATAAGATAGATATGTTGTATTGAGAATGTCTTGTCGCTCTCTGGATAACTACCCGTTTATGGGGAACTATTTTTATTCTTTTATTCTTTCAGTCATTTAACTGCGGCCATGCTGGAGCACCGAAGGATTACTAAAATTCTCTTAATTTTACCTCTGTGATATTGGTGCATGATCTTTCTCGACATGTACTTATCTATGAAGAACTACATGTGAATTGTTGCTTTCTTGATTTTCCTGGGTTTTTTTCCTGCTGAATTATATCCATACTCATTTCTGTTTAATTATTTTATAAATGATTTTATGTCATTCACAACCATATTCCATCTTTTATTTTATTACATTTAAAATTCAATAAATTCAGTACATGGAATAGTGCTGTGTCATGTGATATACAGCTGTAAACTATGCTCCTCACAAACTTTTTCTCCTCCTCCCCACTTTCTCTCGTTCGCTCTCTCATCAAAGTTACTGTACAGCCAAATATGCCTGCATAACGGGGATACATTTCAAGGAAATAGTCTCCTTGCTTATGCTATTTATACTTTCAATAAATCCTTAATCGGGGGAACTGAGAAAGTCTGAAGGTACATGATTAGCTTGCATGAGGACAGAAACACCAGTTTCATATACAGCTTTTGTGGACAACTGAAAGCGTATGCCAAGAATGTGAAAAGAATTGAACCACTGAGCTATAGAGATGGAATTTGGTCAAGATAAATCTTCATACTCCTTTGTAAACGAGCAAAACCTACAAGCAACGCTTTTGTCAATGACCAGGTTATTTTCTTGTTATCCAACCAGGGTTACAACAAATATCTAGTATTAGCTGAAAATATATCCAATGATGGCACATGTAATAAAGAAGCGTAAACAGAGAATATTAACAAAAATAGCTTCCTCAGAATTCTCTATATACAATAAATTAATGAATTACAATGATTTTGCTATATCATTATTCGTTCCAACATTTGGGCTTCCCAATAAGATGCTAGTTGAAATCTAGGCCATTGATGTTAAAACCCGAAAGCTAATACCCAACATAAGAAATTTCCACATCAGCAGAAATATAAACTGCTTTTGCCTAAAACGGAAAAGTGGAGGTAAGCACTTAACATCGATTCAAACTGCTTTTGAAAGACGTTCCATATCCTTTCGACCATATATACTAACCACTAAATGTCAAAGTCATCCATCGATCAGGTTTATACACATGAGTCTAATAACATCATGAGAGTTGGAAAGAAACTCTGCAGAAAGTAATCATTGACTGATGACTTGAAATTCAAACCCAAGAACGTTATACAGATGCACCACAGTAAATAATCATATGAAAAGTTTTCTGTTTATTATCTTAATAAAAAGGTTACGCACGGCCCAGTTTAGAAAAGTCCAGTAGTTGCAACTTTAATAATAAATATAGTTTATCTTAAGCCAATCACCAGTATATTAATTATATATGTCTCTGACGTTAGTTCTCAGTAACCCAAGGCAATAATATGTTCCTCGATGATCCAGTGTGGTCAAGTATCATTTGCACTCGGAACGTACAATACGATATGGACTACTAAATGCTGAAACGTACGTAAGATCAAATGATATTAACTTGTGTTTAATTATCGTAATTGTTCCTTCATTTGCTCTGTATATCATAACCAGTATTACTACTAAGCATAGTAGCACTATACTTGAAGCAGGCTGGACGATGATAATCGACTTGGAGCTCAACTTAACAGTAGTAGTCGTGCATCTATTGGTACACACAAGATACATACATGCATACATACATACATACATACACACTTCGAGTTCCACCGTTAAATACGGTTTCTTTCATATCTCTCGGTTTCTAAATTCTTATGAAAGAAACACACACACACACACACACACACGTGTGAATTATGTAAGTGGTGTATGGTACTGTATGCGTGTGAGGATCCTCCAATTTTTAAAATTTATATTTGTGATCAGATGAAAAGATGAAACACTATGATGAGACATAAAAGTATACGTAATTTTTCTTAGTGGACATTTATTGCGTATGTGGATAAATAGTTCTTTGAGTGAAAATTTTATTTGGGGATGGTAATATAAGTTAGAGTATGAAGAAATTCTACTCTGTTATCTGCAGTTCATAGTAGCGAATGCTTGTCATTGGATGGATTTGTTTTAAGAATTTCAATAACTTTATCTGTTGCAAATATAAATATTTGGTTATGTTATGTTTGTATTAACTTATGTTATGATTGCTGTTAACAAAATAACCCTACTTGTGTGTTTTTATAACGTTGTATACACTTGATGGTGTTTCTTTTCTTGCAAGTGGTGTAAAAATCTCACATTTATGATCTATTATATGAATTTTAGTTTTGCTGTAAGTCTGAGGGTAGGGTTTCTTTTTGATACGAGAACGTTATGTCCTATCATTTAAAATGCTCTATAATATGTTTATATAGTGCTGTGTGTGTTAAAATAATGAATATACTTGATTTCTTTATTTGAATTCATAAAAAACATTTGTTATTTAGTTGAATGAGAATTTTTGTGGAGATTATGTATAAGTACTTCAGCTTGAAAATTATTTGTAAATAATAGTTTATATCATTTAATTTTGCATTTAATGAATCATTATAATATTATTTCCATTTAAGTTTGTCTTTATGATATTCTAGTTGCTAGAGTATATGTGACTCTAGTGTTCTAATATTCATATTTAAAAAGCTCTTGGTATAGGCTAGTGTAGTATATGGGCTACTAAATGTGAAACTACCGGTTTGTCTCAACAAACTTATTTTTACTATCTTTATTACTTAATCTGTTTGTCCCAACATGAAATAAAGAACTATATCACGTATCATATTTCGGAAGTCTATAAACATTCATAATTGTCTTACTTAAAGTTTTACAATCTTTTGTTTTTCAAGCATACGTATTGCATTGTTCTGTGTTAATATAAATATATTGTCCCATGTTTCGCTGTCCTATCCTTTGTTGCTTGTCCTTCACCGAATCTTTCCTCAGTAAATTTTTCTAGAAATGTATTGGAGAAGCTAACAGTCTTGCTCTTTAAGCGTGAAAACTACGGAACTTTAGTCAACAACCAATGAGAGAATGTATCTGTATTTTCTTAGTCCTATTCCTTAGATCTTTTTTTTGTACTTAATCCTTCTTTTTGTTGGTAGTAATGCAACGCAAATCTTTTTCATTGACATTTTACATACATACATACATACATAAATACATATATATATGTGTACATATACATAGACATACATACTTCAGCTTAATTTTATTCGTCCTTAGTCGAAAGACATCTGTTGTTTTGTCTTGTTATACATTCGTTGCTTTCTTCCAAGGAATCTAATGCTCTTAGCTTAATTTTTCCTTGGGGCTGGCCAGATTGGAGCAATATCGAGAATAACCAGCCGAAATTGCAAGGATAATCTGAATCTCGACTGAAGAGAGAAAACTCCGAATGACCTCTCCGTGTTTTCTTTGTATCGTCTATCTGAATGTTTTGGCCCTTTCTTGTATCACCTAATTGTCTGGATGTTTTGCGTTCTTGTCCCATTCTGTATTATTTATATATATATATATATATATATATATAT
>NC_068984.1:115240777-115248870 GCF_001194135.2 Octopus bimaculoides | reverse complement strand
TTTTAGATTTCATTATTCTCTTTAACCCGGGCAAAGCCGGGTATTTCTGCTAGTATATATATATATATATATATATATATATTTAGATGAATATGGTACTTAAGTTGAGGCACCAGAATTTAGTACGGTATTATCCATACAATTTCAAAGTAAGGTGATTAAAATCAAAATAAGCAACAAGGATATCCAGAGGTAATGCAGTACGATCGTTTCATGAAACAAAAACAAAAAAAATCAGTGACAGGCAGAGTCTGTAACAATGTATATCTTCTTGATAACTTAGTAACTTCTATACTGGAGTGAAGCCAGCATGTTCTTTATCTATCTCCTTAACTTCTTGGAGATTTTAGGTATAATTATACTAATGTGTCCATCTGTTCTAATTTAATTAAATTCTATGTCTTTGTGCAGCTGAGGATTGTTCTGCATTTTAAATTGATGTAATGATTGTTCAATTAAATGGAGTTACCTGAAACGATCGTACTGCATTACCTCTGGATATCCTTGTTGCTTATTTTGATGTATGTATGTATGTATGTATGTATGCATGTATGTGAACATATATATAGGCGTGCATGTGTGTGACAAGTATATCTTAGGTTAGCTTTTTTATATGCAATTGAAGCTCGCTTAAAAGTCATCAACTTACTTGATGTTACTTTTAAACAAGACAACTCTTGGTATTCCTTTGCAAGAAAAAAAACCTATTATATTCCCAAATTTTCGAATCATCTCCATAACGCAATTCAGAATTTAGTTTAAAATATATCCTTAAAAATATCTATCTTATATTCGAATGAACAGGTTTCCAGCACGATATCTTACTATTTTAACTAAACAGAGAATATGTACAATACAGCAAGAAGACAAATTCAACACATTGGATGGAAAATTAGAAACTGTCATATAGTTTAGTATAAACCGCCATTTTAAGTTACAAGTGCTAAAAGCCGTAGCTAACCATTTTCCAAACCCAACTGAACAACAAATAGTACGAACTTCTAAAACATAATTAGATTTTCATTTTTTTCGTCTATGTGAACTAAAATTTATTGAAATCAATAAAACTTTTATCCAACTTTAATTATAGCAACACCAACTATTACCAATTTGAAGGAAATTTTAAGACCAAATAATTAGTTTATTGCACCACATTGAACAATTTCATCCCAATCATATATGCATATAAGTTTAACAGCAAATTCGTACACCCCATGATTTTATAATCACTCGCATACACACAGATTCACACACACGCACGCACGCACACGCACACACACACACACACACATACACACACAAACGCACACACACATACACGCACGCACACAAACACTCACACAGACACAGACACAGACACACAGACACATACACACACACACACGTACGCATGCACACACATACACGCACTCACACAAACACAAAGACACACAGACACAGACACACATACACAGACGCACACACACACACACACACACACACACACACACACACACACACACACACACACACACACACACACACACACACACACACACACACACAGATAAAAATATGCAAAGTGTTAAAAACTAAAATGAAAGAAAATTCTATCATTCGCACAACCTTTTGCTAACAATTAAAAATTCTTCTAAGATTTTTACCTCGAAATCATTTGATATTTCATTCTCCAGATACTTAATCTATATTCAAAATTATTGTCATCACGCAGACGGATTTTTAGGATATCAAAATATTTCAAGCATATTTTAATGTTCAAATAGGTGATAATTTATTGAACATATCACCATACACCTGCCTAATTTATTAATGCATTTCTACTAACAGGTTCATCCTATTAGTTCTAAGTTTACTTCGACAGGAAATAATTTGAGCTCAGAGTTTTCTATAACTAACACTGTCAGCATATTTCCACAAACATTAATGGTTTTCTTAATCATTAGTGCATTCCTACATTGAAATTATGTTTCTGAGAAACTATACGACTTAACTGATAATACCAGAACTTGATTCTACTAGAGTTTCATTTTAATTCATTTATCTATTTAAACTATAATTCACTATTTATCTACTTCATTATATATTTGTTTAGTATCGAATTTACAACCCACAAGTTTCCATTAAATCAACAATTTATCAAGCTTTAATATGTGTATGTTATCGCTGTCAAATTTATAATAAATTGTTTATGGACCCCCTCTAATTTCAATGATAACACTTTTACATATCCATTTCATAAAATATTGTACGCCTCATTCCAATTTGAAACCCCCGTTTTTTTATATCTTTATTTTAACCAATTTCAGTGTTGCCTTATAAGAATATATATGTTCTAACTTATATTCTGATGTAATCGCTTTCTCACTGTATTTTAAGATCATATTTTTTTCTTCGAGTTGTTTTATTAAATAATGCCTTTGCTCGAACACATACTAAATTATTCAAAGTAAGAAATCATTTTCACACATAAATATAACTGATACGACATATCTATATAATAGGTGTTATTTTAAGGTTTGCAAGTTTTGCGTTTGATAATACCATTGTTTAAACGTATAACAAATTGCTCTCGGTGACAACATCGTTTATACTTATATATTAAAAGATAATATTATTCAAAGACAAATATGCGTGATACTCATTCCTTGCGTATCTAAGCAAATGTATGTGGTTTTTCACAAATTAGCTATCTTTATCTGGAATGTATTTTAATGCACATGTTATAATATATTCATATGTATGTATGTATGTATGTATGTATGTATGCACGTATTATGTATGTATGATATCATATATATGTATGCATGTATGTATACATATATACGTACGTGTGTGTGCATGTATATTCTTGTTTTTTGTTGTAATGAGTTCATTTTCACAAATTTTTAATCTCATATATCTTAAATTTATGTTGTTTTTGAGTAAAGATTGACCATGTTTTAAAATATACCAAATTACTTTGTCTACTAATTTGTAGTTTACACGCTTACATATTATTAATTGTTCCTAGTCCCAGAACTGACCGCATTCTTTTAATGATAGATGCATTTTCTATTTATCTTTTTGTGCACCTAAGCAAGTGTTAGTTTCTTATTGTGCGAAAAATCAAGAAGCACAATTCTACAAAATTGATTAACTTCCAGAATATGACTGCCATGTATATATATATATATATATATATAGGGTCACCCCATAGATAATGCGGTTTTTCAATTGCACGAACTATAAGTCGGAGGGAGCGGGATAAACTACCTGCATCAACTTGCGATAAAAGCAGCTAGTAATTTTACCGTGTCCCTAATCTTAGTGCAAGCTTTGAAAAGTGGAGTTCGATTTTAACAGTTATTTTTTCAAAGCTATAATGGAAGTGACAAAGGAGCATATTCAGCATATGTTGCTTTATGAGTTCAATAAAGGCAACAACGCAACGGAAAGTGTGACGAATATTAATGAATTCTGTAGACGAGGTCAGAACAGTACTGGATGAATATTTTTCGTCCCGGACAAGTGAATTTTAGAAGGAAGGCTTTGGAAGTCTACCAGAAAGATGGACGAGCATTGTAGAAAATGAAGGAGGGTATATTTTAGAGTAAAATAGAACTTTGTTTATCATAATTTTGAAAAATAAAAGTATTAAAAAACCGCATTATTTATGGGATGACTCAATATATAGTTCAAACTTATAGAAACAAAAGACGAAGACAGGTGTAGGAACGACAAGCAGGTGTATTAGATTCGGCTGTTATTGTGCTGCTTGTCTTCTGTCACTGAGGAACTAATAGCAGAGTGAAATCACGTGATACATACATACATACATACATACATACATATAGATAGATAGATAGATAGATAGATAGATAGATAGATAGATAGATGTATATATGATATATATGAATATGAATGCACACACACACATTCTTTAAGCATTGCGGATACCATTGGTTTCACGCTAAGAAACATATCTTAATATCTTACAATTTTCAAGCCGATCACATGGAGAAATGGTGTTCATCTCCATTTTGGATGAAAACACACACACACACACACACACACACACACACACACACACACACACACATACATACACACACACACAGCTCATCCTTCAAAAAGTAGCCGCTATAGCATCCATTGACTAGAATAATCCTTTTATGAAACTCATAGTTACAATATTCTTGAATATATCAGAGCTATATCATCATACACAGTTATTCACACATGTGCATTGCTGAATGCTTGTGTTTACAGACTCATGGTGAGTATATTTTATTATAAGATCACTTCAGGTAACTCCGGCTTAATTGACACAAAGTCCCGATTTCCCTGCTACATTCAAGGCACCAAAAGTGCCCCTTTCCAGTTTCTTTCTTCCGGTTTTGTAACTCTCTTCTGCCTTTTGTTAAGTACATTAGAAAGAAGGGACTCCTCTCTATCCTTACTTTCCTCTTCATGTGGTAATTAAAGGAGTTCAAGGCTAGACCAGACAGGAAAAAGCTTGATTACAAAATCTTTCAGATAAGTCCCCCATAAAACCTCATCCTGGGCAACCACTAGAAAGAGGACTAGCTGCGCTTCCATACCAAATGAAGATGGACGTAGTTTTCTCTCTGGACTTTGATGATAACTGGACTCATCCTCATACGACGGCAGATATTCGACATAAGTTCACAAATCGCTAATGCACGGGCACTGAAATATATCTTGTAGGACGGTCTCCTTACCTTGTGTATATGTTGGACAGATCTGGCTGTTGGCACTTCGTGCTTGTAGTGCTTAAAGTAAATGGACATTGCTTTCTTTTGCAGCATTGCCATGCCAAGGGCTGCAAATAATTCTCCAGAAGTTAGTGCTCTGAGTATTCTCGTCAACGCCTAGAATCGGTCCCGCAACTAATCCTCTACAGCAATCGAGAGTTGTTTCCCCGACAACGACATCGTTTTGTTAGTAGAATACTTGAGAGCTCGGAAACATTCGAGATGCCAACTGCCAACCACCCTCCTTCGGTATTCATTTGGCCTATAATTGACATTCATTTAAAGAGACAAGCTGCATCAAGACGTGTTGCACCTAAGCTGGCCATACCAATTCGCCCACGTTTTCGTCGTTGTCATCATAGTGGATCAAGATATTTCTGTAGATGCATCAGCCTCATTGAAGGAATGCGCATCATCAGTGACAACATTCCGAGACCATCACTGAGTGGAGATTGGTAACAGACAAACTGAATATGTTCCTTTCATAAGAAGTGGAAAAGCATGTGTTCCAGTTTGATCAAATGTTTCTTGGACAAAGTGCTACGCTTAGGCTGTGGTACATCACCGAAGCAAGGTAAGTATTAACCCCTCTCCACCCGATTTTTCAGGAACTATTTCCTCTGGAGATATTTCTGAGTGAGATTGGCCACTCTGCTCGTGACTTCCTCTAAGGTTCTATTCACTTGGAGCTCCGGTTCCAACCAGAGTCTAAGCACCTTAACCAGGCTTCGGTCCAACGACAAAAACTGCCGCTATTCAACGTGCACTTGACTCTCCTGGCATCGTGTTGCAAACCCACCAACTTTTCCTGTTTGATATGTACTCGCATTATTCCTCGAGCATGGTATCGACTGTTTCTGTATCCGAAGTGTTCGAACCATGAGCAAAACTTCGTCCGCACACAGAGATATAACTCTCCTGTGACTCAGTTCGGGTGAAATGCCTGTTAAAATTTTCAATCTTTATAGCGGGGATCCAGAACTAAAACACTCTGGAGAGGGACAGAGGATATCTTTGACGGGCTGAGCATTTGATGCTAAAAGATTGCATATATTTATCAGTTTATAAGTATATATGAATAGGAATGTGTGTGCGTGAGAGTGTGTCTGTGTGTATCTATGTGTATGTGTGTGCATGTGTGTGTATGTATCTCAGTAATTACTTTGTTAAATCTGTAGCACCAGATTCAACTGAGTTAATACTATCAATTACCTGACTGTAACGCTGCTATATATGGGTGTGAATGTGTGAGTGTAGTGTGTGTGCGCGTATGTATGTGCATCCACTGTTTGAGTGTGCATGTGTGTGTGTGTGTGTGTGTGTATGCACGCGTGCGTGTGTGTTGTGTGCGAAAGCATGTGAGTCTTTGTGTACACGTGTGTCAATGCATCTACCCCTGCTCCCTTCGCCACTGTTGTGTCTGATTATACGTGAGCATGTGTGCTGTCGTCATTTAAGATGATAAAATAGTGTGTGGAGAAGTTTGATCATTCATAAAGTCCTCGAAGTCACCTGTTACCTAATACTCCGTCGCCATTGGTCGAGTGTAGCGCGCGCCAACAGTCTTACGTTGTGAACGAGTTGACTGAATCTCTGTGTCTGGCAAAGTACTGTTTATTTTGTCAGTTGATAATTATTAGTCGATGACCGTAAGAAATACATATCTCAATAGCAGCAGCAGGACACTTTAATTATCATAAGTTAAAACAAACACTCAAACACGGACATTCACGCACAAACAATAACTCATACGCACACACACACGCACCTACACGCACGCACACACACACACAGACGATCATCCCCGATCGAACTCACGTACGGCAAAACAAAAAATAAAAATAAAAATAAAAGGAAAACGGAAAATGAAATGCCACAAAAAGAATACTAGAACCATTAAAAAAAAATAACAAAAGGCATAAAAAACACGAAATATATATGTATGTTTATATAGTATAATATAGTATAAATATATTACATACATACATACATACATACATACATACATACATACATACATACATACATACATACATACATACATACATACAAACAAACAAACAAAGGTGGTGATCTGGCAGAAACGTTAGCACGCCGGGCGAAATGCTTAGCGGTATTTCGTCTGCCGCTACGTTCTGAGTTCAAATTCCGCCGAGGTCGACTTTGCCTTTCATCCTTTCGGGGTCGATTAAATAAGTAGCAGTTACGCACTGGGGTCAATGTAATCGACTTAATCCGTTTGTCTGTCCTTGTTTGTCCCCTCTGTGTGTAGCCCCTTGTGGGTAGTAAAGAAACAATACATACATACATACATACATATATGCATACACATGTGTATTTAGCTTCACCGTGTATATATCTTTCAGTTATTTCATCCCAGATTGCATTCGCAAGTTTTATTTTGACTGTGTCGTTACTTATACCATTTTATTAACAAGCCTTTACTATTGGAACTATCATAATTATTATCATTATTATTAACAGTAGTAGTAACAACAACAGTAGCATTATTGCTGTTGTTGTTGTTTGTTATTGTTGCTATTTTATATCGTATCAGAAATGTATAAACATGCATTCACCGATGTCCGCACCTACTAGTTTCACCTCTTCACTTATAAATACTGGAAGGTACATTTAAATTCTACGATACATAAAATCGTTATTATCGTTGTCCGCTTTATTATATATTATTAATAACCGGCATTACTGTTTATAGTTTTAACTGTTGTTATTGTTCAGTTGTTGTTGTTGTCTTTTGTGCTGCTGCTGCTGCTGCTGTTACTTCTACTGCCGCTTAATCAAGAAATCATTATTATTATTCTTATTATTTCCTATTCAAATTTACGTATTCCTAGCGCTTCGTTTTTCCAATTTAATTCATTTGTGCTTGCTCCCGTTTCGCAAGCCGTTCTTTGTAATTATCGCTTGACGCCGCCGCCGTCGTCATCATAGTAGTAGTAGTAGTAGTAGTTGTAGCTGTGATTTGTTGCGTTAGTTACTGGTGTTGTTAATTCTTCTTCTTCTTCTTCTTCTTCTTCCACTTCTTCTTCTTCTTCCACTTCTTCTTCTTCCACTTCTTTTCTTCTTCTTCTTCTTCTTCTTCTTCTTCTTTTCTTCTTCTTCTTCCACTTCTTTTCTTCTTCTTCTTTTCTTCTTCTTTTCTACTTTTTCTTCTTCCACTTCTTCTTCTTCTTCTTCTTCCTCTTCCTCCTCTTCTTCTTCGTCTTCTTCTTCTTCCTCTTCTTCTTCCTCTTCTTCTTCTTCTCATTATTATTATTATTATCATTATTATTATTATTATTACTCAACTAGTATTGGTCCTGTTGATGTTTTTTCTTA
>NC_068984.1:115237480-115240393 GCF_001194135.2 Octopus bimaculoides | reverse complement strand
TATATATATATATATTACTTTCTTTTACTCTTTTACTTGTTTCAGTCATTTGACTGCGGCCATGCTGGAGCACCGCCTTTAGTCGAGCAAATCGACCCCAGGACTTATTCTTTGTAAGCCTGGTACTTATTCTATATATATATATATATATATACATATATATGTATATAAAATTCTACATGACTATTGCGTTTCGTAATCAATAAATCATCTATTTGTTGGCAACGGGCACACCCACACCCACATCCCACACATACTCACACGCCTTCACCCTCCCCCGCTGCACACATATCGAATAAAGAAAAGAGACAAATTCACAGCAAACACACATTCCATAAAGCATTGTAACTTATACTCCCACACAAAGCAAAAACACACGCATACACACACACAGAGGCACGCGCATTAACAAGCACTCTGTAACAAGTAAATATACAGCGCATATATGTATTTACAAGTTGTATACATATGTATATATATATATGTATAGACATCTAGTGGAAGTTCACTAGTGCAATTATACACCGTTTGTGTGTGCTGTGTACATTTCGGAGACAACTTGCCCACAACTGGCACCATAACACAGAGTAATATCACACCTGTATAAGTACACATACACACACATAGAAACTAATAAAAACAGCAACGTACACGACATACCACATACATATACCCTTAGCTATCTACCAATCTACCTAAATGTATATGATATAAGCGCACACAATCTCCCACGCACAACATAACACACATACACATACATATATACACAATTGTATGCATAGACATTTATATATTTATATATATATATATATACATGTGTGTGCGTGTGCGCGTGTTTATAGGTATATTTATATAAACACTCACAAGCAAGTACTTGCGCACAAACACGTATATATATATATATATATTTATAATTCTTAAAAAACTTTGCCTTCACTCGTCTCGCAGACGATGAAATAACTAACTAAACGCAAAAATGCCAGACGCGATATAAACCCAGCAAAGATTCGTATAAAATATGTGCCCCAGTATGACCATGTTCAGGTGACTGAAATAAGTGTCGGAAAAATTTTATAAGAAGCAGTATACATAGAGAGACGTACGGTAACACAACCAAAATGAAGCGTGCACAAAAGAACTGAAAGGCATATTTTACCCCGCAAAAAAAAAAAAAGTAATTGAAAGGGGGTCAACGAAAAAATAAAAAAATAAAAAGGGGTTGAAAGGGGTCAGCCTTAAGCAGCTCTATACACAATAAATAAAAGTATTCTATTTGGCAAGGAACGCCGACGCCTTACTTAAAGACAACAAAGAAAGAAACTGACCCGTTGGAATAAGTTTCACCCCAAAACTATATATATATTTACAATCTCAAGAATATTCCAACACCGTTCAATATATATATATATATATATACACACACACACAAATATAAAAAGACATAATACACACACACTCACGCGAACACACGCACACACAGACACAGACACACACACACACACACACACACACACACATACTCGCACTTATAGCTAGAGATAAATACAAAAAAAACGTCGCGCAAAAAATATATATAGCCATATCTATACAAATACACAGGTATATACGTATTCGTATTCGCATACATATTGAGATCAAGACACATACACATTCAAAGACATTGCATACACAAGGAGGAAAAAGAGAGGCTGCAGGAAAGAGAAAAAGAGCTGCAAAAAGTGACTGTAGACATATATATTTGTGTATATAGATAGATAGATAAGCACAGTGATTCTGGTGTGACACATTAAAATCATATCCATACTGTGATATAGATACATACTTATATTACATACATATAAATAATATATATATGCATGTATAAAGAGGGGGAGAAGTTTACAACACAAGTTACTTCTATATGAATACACACGCACTTATAAATATGTATACCAACAATAAATATTGGTATATAAAAATATAGATTTATATATATATATATATTATATATATATTATATATATATACGTACATACATACACACATTTATGCGTATATACAGAGAAATTACTGACTAACGTGGAACCGATCTTATATAGTACAGTCATGAAGTTTGACAAGACATTGGAAGCTGGTAAGTATTAAACTAATTTCAAATAATTGTATCATATCTTATTTAATTTTAATTTCATTTAATCTATCTATCTATCTATCTATCTATCTATCTATCTATCTATCTATCTATCTATCTATCTATCTGTCTATTTGTCTATCTATCTATATCTATATCTATATGTATGTATGTATGTATGTATATGTTCATATTGCCTGGATCTATACATACCTAGAAATAAACAAACATATATGCATACATAGATACATAAATAGATTGATAGATACATACATACATACATACATACATACATGTATACAAGCATATATCCATCCATCCATCCATCCATACATCCATACATATATACATACATATTTGTATACATTTATGTGTATTTTAATTCTACAATAATATGTTTATACATATACTATATATAAACAAATATCATAATTATATTTATATATACCGCTCGCACACACACACACACACACACACACACACACAGACACACACGCATATGTATGTGTACGTGTATATATACCTGTATATATATATATTAGTATGTTTTTCACATATAATTATGAGTGTATGTATATATATAAAGTTATATATATAAAGTTATATATATATATATATATATATACACACTCACATATATGTATATATACATACATGCTTAAATATGTTCATATACATACATACATGCATATATGTATACATATATATATATGTATATTTACATTCATGCTTAAATATGTACATATGCATACAAACATGCATATATATATATATATATATATATATATATATATATATATATA
>NC_068984.1:115235491-115236504 GCF_001194135.2 Octopus bimaculoides | reverse complement strand
CGTATCTTTGTGTTTGAATCCTTCCTACCGTTAGACAACTAGTATTGGTTTATTTACGTCCATTTAACTTAGTGGTAGGCGAAAGGGAGATCGATAGAATAAGTACAAAATTTTTTTAAAGTGTAGTTACAGGAGTCGATTTTTTCCATTGAACCTGTCAATGCGTTGCCCCAGCGTGGGCGCAATCCAATGGCTGAGACAAGTAAAGGAATAAAGAATACGTCTTTTTGCGTATATTTGTGAACTTTGCTTCGCAATCACAAAGTCCTGAGTTCAATCCCATTGCGTAGTGTCTTTCCCCATAGCCTCATGCGATCTGATGCTTGTGAGTGAAATTATATAGACGGAAACTGTTCGGAAGCCTGTCAGACAGAGTATATTTGTCGTTCAAAAGTATATATTTGTCACATACCGTGTCTCACTGATTCAGCTTCAGGATTAGGTTAAGGACGAATGAGACTGTGGTATAATCAGCCATTTACACAGTTATTCAAAGATCGAAAGCTCAATACTCATCATCGAAAACAATAGATTCATTTATTTTTGTAATGATGCATGCATAAATTCGTGTTTGTGCAACAAAGCAAAATGCATCATTACAATAAATGCTAATATAAGACTGAATGATGGTGGTGAACTTGTAGAATCGTTAGCGCGCCGGACAAAATATTTAGCAGCATTTCATCCGTCTTTATTTTCTGAGTTCAAACTGCCGAGGTCGACTTTGCCTTTCAACTTTTTGGGGTCGATAAAATAAGTACCAATTTAGTGCTGGGGTCGATGTAAACGACTTAACAAGACCCCCGAAATTGCTGGCCTTGTGCCAAAATTTGAAACCAATAAAAAACTGAATGAAAGCGAATGTATTCGGTAGGACCCATTTCTCACTTGTACATTTTGTTTGGTTTAAAACCTGAGGATGTATTCGCCGTTCAGTCCACGGTGAACCGACAATAAGTTTAATAGATACATATTTCTATACTATGTACATATTACATATGTATATATACATG
>NC_068984.1:115230059-115234487 GCF_001194135.2 Octopus bimaculoides | reverse complement strand
ACACACACACACACACACACACACACACACACACACACACACACACACACACACACACAAACAGGCACACACACTTACATACACTGGCATACCATGGTAATAAAACACTTGTAATAATTTCGTGAACAATTATTCCAAAACTGTATAAAATTTTCTGTTAGTACCCTGTAGGATATCTTTTAGCTAATATCACAACTTTTGTTCAAATAGGTATAGACTTGATTAAACTGTCTATTCCAGACTGATCTATGATTATTCATTCTTCGGTTAAATCTTATTCCAGTTACACATTTGATGTAATTTTCAATGATCTTGCTCGCAGTCTTCTAGCAAATTGTCCATAATTTCTATTCTGTTGGTTAAGATCGGAATTGGAACAATCTAATCCAGTGATTAGATTCCACGAGTTCTTTTCTGAAGTTATCATATCTTGTTACTATAGCATGGCGTTTCAACTTCTTGAGAAAAATTGGTCATCTTATCAATTTCAACATTGGAATAGATGGGTAGCAGACGATATTGTTGGTTAAAAAAAATTTTAACGTGACTAAGTTCGAATTATCGCTCAGACTACATTCCCCTAAGTAATAAGTAAAATTATTTTATGTTCAGCTGTTCCTCGAAACCAATAAAGCTCCCTGTTGAAACATTGGAACTTTATTGTTATTTTTAACTGTAATTCTAATTACATAAAACACAACAATTGAAGTCATTGGTAAAAAACGATACCTTTGAATTTGCACGAAAGCAAGGGATCGTCTGCTTTCAATGTTAAAAGTCCAGTCTAGAAATAGCTCTAATTTTCGATATCAGTTATCAAAGAGTGATATTCAAGATCGTATACAAGGAACTTTTTTTTTAACATGAGAGTCGAAGTTTGTTGCGTTAAACATATTTGGAACATTCACAGAATTTGCATTCGTCAGATTATGTTATACGTGTTACTGATGACCAAAAAAATCACCTTTCTCCTTGCAGTTACAGTTCCTCTTTAGCCCAGTTAAATAGTTTGGTCTTATTAGCTTTTGAAATCATTGGTTTTTTTGTTTTCTTTTGTAACTCTTGGTCCATATCCTTAGTCTTCCTGTAATATTCGTATGCAGTGTGGTGACATATCCACAGAATTTGTAACATCTCTAACAACTGCAAGATGATGTTTTAATACTTTCCATCTTAACTACCACTTTTACTTTCTCAGAAAATTTCTGCGGCTTCCCAGATTTCTTCTTCACTCGTTATTGTCCTTTTTCAATTCACCTCTCTGTTATGCTATTCACTGTTTTCACCAATGGTTTTCATTGTTGTATTTTATAAATTAAAAGTTTCAGTTAACCAATAAATGCAACTGAGCTCGTATATGTACTTAAAAAAAAGAGAAGACATCTAAATGATAAAAATGAAAAAAACAACGGGCAGTTAAAAGCTTTTCGTAGGCCACTGTATACATACATACATACATACATACATACATGCGTACTACATGCACACATATACGTATATATACATATGTATGTATGTATGTATGTATGTATGTATAAAATGTAGCCACACGTGATTGTTGGTAATTCTTTTCCTCCATCTTGGACTTCCCTGTTTCTTCCTGTTTCCGAAGAAGAGCTATGCTCGAAACGTAAAACTTCGACTCTTTTCTTTCTCTGAGCGTCTTATTAATACATTGCTTGTGCCACGTCCAAACGTTTGCTTGTTTTTTCCTTTTCATTCTTTCTCTCTGTTTTTTTAAAAAAATTATGTATATATATATATATATATATATATATATATATATATATACTAGTTTAAGTCGCACTAAGCAGCGTTGAACAAATTCGGGTAGACTCGGATGTGGGATAACTTTCGCTGTGGAATAGCGAGTGACGCAAGTACACAAATATTTGAGTGGAAGGGAAGCTCCCTGCAGAACAGGCTCAACAACAATCACAAGTCCTCTTTAAATAAATCTAAGTAAGGCGTAACGTGATGACATTGGTGAGATACATATGACTATTGAAAGAAAATGTTGCGCAATATGATCTGGAGATCATTGGAAAAGTGTAGACCTTATCTGAACAACAGTATGAGGCTTCAGATTTCCTTAACAGAAAAGATTATTCTAAAACATTCACCCAGAGGCCTTCCTGGACTCTTAAAGCGAAATTTTTGCCCCTGTTCTCATGTCCAGAAATATATTCTATCTAACTGGTTCTTTCCATTTTTGCAGTCAATATTTGCTTCGTTTGAAATCCTGTCACCATAAGAAAGAATTTCACCGCTTACACATACATATGTAGACGCTCACGCATGTTGTTTCTGTTTAAGTCTTCCTGCATCTCTCTCTCCAATTTCAATCTCTCTCTTTCTGCATCACCTTCACCCATCACCCTTACCTTCTCTTCATTCCACGATCATGTATTCAAGAAAGTTGGACTAGATAGTTGCCACTTGAACGCTGACAATGACTAAATGGACAATCTAAGGAGAATAACACCGATAAGCTTTAGAGCCAGCTTTGGTCTCGATTGTTATTCCATTCCTGGTTTTCCTTCTAGGTTTTACATCTCTGAAACTTGTAAACCAGATGTAGCGTTTTCAGACTTCCAGTAAAAAAAGAGCCCAACCTATACTCTTCAATTCAAATATGTCTGACGACTTCTAATTTACCCTTCCTCACTTGGAAGGTACTCGAACACAAAACCATTGAGTAACACGAATTGATTACTCTGATGTTACATTTATGACACATTTCTGTTTAAATAATAATAATAATAATAATAATAATAATAATAATAATCTAGTGGAGGCTGTAAATTCTTGGGCAGTATCATTACTTAGATACTCAGCAGTTTTTATAGATTGGACAAAAAACTGAATTAGCAAAGCTAGCCAGGACTAGAAAGGAATTCAATATTAAGAAAGCAGTGTTATATGGGATAGCTAAAATACTTAGGAGGGTTCTTGGCATCTAAGGTTACTTCTAGTAGTCTGATGTTAGGATTTTTTTCTTTTTCAATAGTCTAATCCATTGTGTGTATATGAATAATAATAATAATTATTATTATTATTAATAATAATAATAATAATGATGATGATGATGATGATGATGATGATAATAATAATAACTGATGCAGTACCAGGCAGTGGCTTTCGTGGCTTCTCATCTTAACTGATTGGAAATGTTATCATCTACATTGTTTTGTCATGGTATAAAACAGGGGTGGGTGGCGACCCCTGTTTTACTCTTTCGCCCCATCTTTCTCTCACTCTTTCTTCCTGTTTCTTGAGTAACGCTGCGATGGACTGGCGTCCCGTCCAGCTGGGTGGAACACATACGCCATAGAAACCGGGAAACCGGGCCCATGAGCCTGGCTAGGCTTTGAAAGGGCGAAGAAGAAGACATATATGTGTACAGTTTGATATCGATCTTTGGGAACCTATTGCATAGTCACTCGAACTGGTTGAAAGATCAGATTAGTGTCCTTCAAATGCCTCCAGGCCTTCTTGAAAACTAATGCACTTGCTCAACAACGTAGAGAAATCTTATGAGCAAACATAAATGAAATAAACATGGCTGGAACTCTTTTGATCATAGATCTGTTTCATCATGTGACTTGGAATTAAACAACAACAACAACAACAACAACTATTTATTAGAATATTAATTTTATCTTTTATCCTTTTATGTTGATTATTATGTGTTTATGAATAAATTCTGGCAATAGATTCGTTAATAGTCTTCGGGTCTCAACTAGCAATAACTGAGAAATTTCTGCAGTCGCATAACAATGGTCAATTATATCTCTATAAGTATTAGTATTTCATTCTGCTGCATAGCAAACCTCTTTTGTTAGCTCTTATGAAAGATAAATAACGTAATATTATTAGGATTACTATTATTATTATTATTTTTGTTTGTTGATTTAACAACCATACCGAAGATTTTAAAAATCTGTGAAAAGTACACCGTTGGCAGCAATTAAAAATAATAATATGAACAGGATAATTTTGCATCAAAATATTTACAACTGAAACGAAAATAAATAATGGCTTTACTCTTGATAATGTCTTGTAATGATAGCACTGAAAATGTTTTAGCGACTCGCTTGGCTGCAGCGGCATCAACCACTACAAAAGCTAAAGCAAAGCACTTTTGCAGATTTCGCTTCCAGTAAGCAAATTTCGGACATGGCCGTATCCTACCACAGAAAGAAATCTTTCAACAATGTGTTACAAAAGATAATACCTTCTTCAAGGCGATGCCCCACTATGGCCGTAGTCTAATGACTGAAACAAATAAAAGATAAAAAGTATTAATATTCTCACAACATTGGTGGCACTCCGTCGGTTACGACGGCGAGGGTTCCAGTTGATCCGATCAACGGAACAGCCTGCTCGTGAAATTAACGTGCAAGTGGCTGAGCACTCCACAGATTT
>NC_068984.1:115227503-115229978 GCF_001194135.2 Octopus bimaculoides | reverse complement strand
GGGGGGGGGGGGTTAGCGTAACACAGAGTGTGACAAGGCTGGCCCTTTGAAATACAGGTACAACAGAAACAGAACGAAAGAGAGAAAGTTGTGGTGAAAGAGTACAGCAGGGTTCGCCACCATCCCCTGCTGGAGCCTTTTGGAGCTTTAAGTGTTTTCTCTCAGTAAACACTCACAACGCCCGGTCTGGGGATCGAAACTGTGATCCTACAACCGCGAGTCCGCTGCCCCTAACCACTGGGCCATTACGCCTCTACTTCTCACAACAAAGCCATGGGTGTTCCATCCGAGCAAATAATCGCTAAGAAAATGACAACCGTGCTCACGTGATAAACATTTTTTCTATTTTTTTGTATAGAATATCAAATTATTTCGGTGTTTTGTAACGTCACTTCGGTTTTCATGAAAATTATATACAACACCCACCTTGCAACTCATCTTGTTTCCATTCAAAGTCTTTCAGCACGTCAATAAAGAGATTTAAAAAAATTAATATATACAATGCGAATGTTACTTATCCAAATCATATATATCTTATGATATTTACTTTGTATTATATTATACTCATTTATTGTGCCTTTACTTATTAATTTTTCTATATGTGACAGTGGATTTTCATCGATGAGTTCATGAACCTTGGTTCTTTTCCCTAAAACTATATATATTTTATACTGTGAAACTTATTTTAATTTTAATTTTTGACAAATTGAATTTAATTGAGATTTTACCTGTAAATTTGGATTTTTATCCCTATTATTATTATTATTATTATTATTATTATTATTATATATATATTCTTCGTTGGCTCCCTATCGAGACTGTCTTTCCTACTAATCAATCCCTCTTTGATCAATGAAATAATTTCTGGTTAGTTTACGTTAATCCTGGTCGAACAAAGCAATGATCAAAAGTGTTCAACTGCATCTTATTTTCAAATGTTATATCTGAGTTGTGTGACCTAGTGATTACGGCGTTGCACTCATGCTCTTGCGATTGTGGTTTCCATTTCCGGACCGGCGAGCGTCGTGTTCTTCAGTAAAACCCTTTTATTTTATGTTGCTCCAGTCAACTCAGCAAAGGACTGGCATCCCAATCAGTGGAGAATGTTGGTTTGTCCGTCTAACCAGCGGGGGTAGCATTTTGAAGGCTAAAATAATGTCAAGAAACGCATTGTGGCCAGCGATGTACAACCATATCCAATAGTCTGGTCAATAGACTGATATAATGATATCCAATGTGTCTTTTTTTAAGACAGTGTATTGAGGGTAATTACGCTGCTATTTCCAAAAGATTGAACAACCAAATGTAGGCTTCTCGAAGGCTCGTCTAAGTAAAACCCGCAAGCATACTTGTGTTGAAGAAAGTGGTCGCTTCACTTTGTAGAAATAGCAGCCAAATGCCCCTCGAACTACACCTTACCATCTTTCTTAAGCCTAAAAGTATTCACTTGACAATATAGTCCGTAAGATAGTAGTATTCTGGATGGTCATGCTTGGGACTAGTTTCATCTTTTAGAAATAGCAGCAAAATCTCCATCAAACAACATTTACCGTCTTAAACCTTAAAGTATTCACTGGACACTAGTCTCTGGGATATAAGTATCCCGGATGGTCACAAGTTGAACTTCTTTGACCTTAGAGAAATATCAGCCACCACCCCCCTTCAAATTACAGCTTACCAACTTTCTTAACCCTAAAAATATTCACTGGACAATGTAGTCCATGGAATAGAAACAGACTGGACGGTCACGCTAGTGAGTCCTTTGGCAGTTATTATATTTGATCAGGACTGACCAGGAAATACACAACGACAACAAAACTTACAATAAAGATAAGTGTCCCTTTGAATTGAAGGTAAACGGTCAATAATATTGATTAACAAAGTCACCTGTCTGCTCTTTGAGTGTTCCTTAGTTCAAATTCCTTTCTGTCCTCATTTTATTGTTCCATTTTCTGCGTAGGTTGCGGCGTGGGAGAAGGTCGATAAATATAAGTAAAGCTAGTTACTATTGTTATAACATAAAATCGATCAAGATCATCTTTATCTATCATTCGATATATCTATCAGTGTGCTTCTCTGCCTATCTAATTATTTATTTCGCTATCTTTCTACCTAACCGCCTACATAATTAGCCATCTATCTATCTGGCTGTGTATCTATCTTTTTATCTGTCTGCTTCATGATTATGTATATATCTGTCTGTCTATCTATGTATCTACCTACCTACCTACCTATCTGTCTGACTGTCAGTATATCTATCTGTCTGTCTGTCTGTCTTTTATATATGCACCCCTCTAATCTGCACCACAAAAATGCTCCATGTTTACAGAGCAAATATCTATTGCTGCGGTTTGTTGATTTTAACACGGTACAGGCGGGGTGGTGGATTGGGATCGCCATTACCATCACCATCATCATCATCATCTTCACTCCCCCACCACTACCATCACCACCACCACCACCACCACCACCACC
>NC_068984.1:115224009-115227403 GCF_001194135.2 Octopus bimaculoides | reverse complement strand
TATATATATATATACACACACACACATATATATACGCATATATATATATACATATATATATATAGGGGTATATGTATACATTACACATACACACTCACATATGTGATCATCATCATGTGTAAATATATACATGTGTGCATGTGTAGGTGCGCGTGCATGTGTTTCGTTGTGTGCATGTTAGTGTAACATGCGTGTTATTTTTCTCGACAAAGAGATTCGTATGCATGTGTAAAAACCTTGCTTACAACTTTCCGATAAAGATCAGTCCGATTCTTTATGTACGTATATAGTAGACAACTCTTATTTTTCTTCGTTGTGCTGGATTTTCTCCCTCTCCCTTTCTATTCATTCTAGCTCTCCGTCTGTCCGTCTCTTTCTCTCTATTCATTCTGGCTCTCTCTCTCTATCTCTCTCTCTAGTTCTATTTCAGTTTTCTTTGCCTGTGTGTAAGAAATAGCTTAGAATCTTTACATTCTTTCTTTTAGTCTTTTACTGTCTTGCAAGTTTAATTTCCTAATCTCTTCCTTATATTTTTTTTTCGTTCTTCCCTTTCTTCTCATGCTCATCTTCCCCGCCTCTTCCTCCACTACCACCACCACCTCTTCCTTCTCCTCCTCCCCTTCCTCCTCATTATTATTATTATTATTATTATTATGATTATGTTGTTGTTTTTTCTTCTTTCTTCAAAATTTTCTTCCATTTCTCGCCGAGTGTCTTCCGTACACTTAGGGCAGAGAAACTCATTGTATGCATTCCCAGTTTACACGCACAAATTCACAGGTAAAATATGTATTTTTTAAAAAATTAATAAATTCATGAATGGATGTTGCTGCTGCTGCTGTTGTTGTTGTTGTTGTTGTTGTTGTTGTTGTTGTTGTTGTTGTTGTTGTTATTATTATTATTTTTATTAAAAAAGAGGCGACGAGCTGGCAAAATCGTTAACGCGCTGGACGAAATGGTTAGCGGTATTTCGCCCGTCGCTACGTTCTGAGTTCAAATTCCGCCGAGGTCAACTTTGCCTTTCATCCTCCTCGGGGTCGATTAATTAAGTACCACTTGAGTACTGCGGTATGTGTAATCAACGTAACTCCTCCCCCAAAATTTCAGGCCTTGAGTCTATAGTATAAAGGATTATTATTATTATTATTATTATTGTTATTATTAAAGAAGGCGGTGAGCTGGCAAGAATCGTTAGTGCGTTGGACGAAATGCTTAGCGGTATTTCGCCCATCACACTGATCTGAGTTCAAATTCCACCGAGGTCGACCCCTTCATCCTTTCGAGGTCGATATAATATGTAGCAGTTGAACACTGAGGTCAATGTAATCGACTCGTCCCCTCACCCCAAAATTGCTGCCCTTGTGGCAAAATTTGAAATCATTATTATTAAAGACGTCGGGCTGGCACGCCGGGCAAAATGCTTAACGGTATTTCGTCCGTCTTTACGTTCTGAGTTCAAATTCCGCAGAGGTCGACTTTGCCTTTTATCCTTCCGGGGTCGATAATCGACTAGCCTCCTCCCCCACAATTTCAGGCCTTGTGCTAATAGTAGAAATGATTCTTCTTCTGCTTCTTATCATCATCATCATCATCATCATCATTATTATTATTATTGAGAGAGCAGTGCATGCCATCAAACTGACACTGGGGTAAAATATACGAAGCCCAGTATACCCATCATGACTACTCACCTGATAAGGGTACACCAGGCACATGCATCACAACTATGTGTGCGCGACATGGTGATCGCATATTAAAATTAACAGCACCATGATCTTGCAGGTGGGGCCTAGTTAGAAGTTTCTTCAGACCGAGTAGTCCATCCCGCTCAAAAGGTCCCTGAATAAGAGTTGTTTAAGGATGTTGGACAAAACACCCAGAGGTGAATTATCCAAACTCCAAAGAATTCCTCTCAACACATGGCTATGATGTTCCCCCACAACTTCTCGTGATGAGGGATGCACATATTGCCAGCCACTAAGGGACATACTCAACTGGTTATGGTCAAACAACTGACAAGCAGATCTGTGGTATTGAGCAGAATATTTGCTGTAGCCCATCTTTTATACCAAGTCTAAACAATGTACACAACACTGCCAATCAGTTAAGATCAGAAACCTCCGATTAATTTGCAATTTATATCATCTTCAGACAGGGTCTCAGCAGAGACTTAAATCACGTATACATTAGTATATATTATATTTTACCTGGCGTGCTAACGATTCTGCTTGTTCACTGCCTTTGCATGAGTATCTTAATGTATGCACATACTTATTCACATACATTCACCTATACACACACACATATATATATATAACTTAGAGAAAAAACCCACAATTATTGAATTCATCCATGAAAATCCACAATCACACAGAAAAATTTAATAAGTACATACACTAAAAAGACCTATAATAAGAATCAAAAAAGTACAAAGTAATAAATATTAAAATATTATTTTAAATATTAAAATACTATTTTAATATTCACTACTTTGTACTTTTTTGATTTTTATTATAAGTCTTTTTAGTGTATTTAATTATTAATTTTTTCTGTATGTGATTGTGGATTTTCATGGATGAATTCAATAATTGTGGGTTTTTTCTCTAAACTATATATTCATAATTTTATTTTATTTTAATTTTGATAAATTAAATTGAATTTTTCCTTGTAAATTTAGATTTTTATCCCTAATATTATTATTATTATTATTATAATATATATATATATATATATATATATATATATACAATCGACATCTACAACATTTACTCCTTTCCACGAGGTCCACAATACCCAAAATATTCAACACCTCATAAACAACACAGAACGTTCGCTCACAAACTATTTGTCAGATCACCAAGCAAATCTAGAACTTGCAATTTCCAGAATGAACTAGTAAAACGATCCGCCGTCTCACTCACCTTTACAACCGAAATACGGATAGTTTTGTGTCGTTTGTCCGTGGTAACATGTAAGTGCAGTCCACTTAATAGCCGCCAGACCTTTTGCAGTTAAACCAGCAAAACCCAAGTTGTTCGTTCCTTGGGAGAGTTTGAGCGAGTCTAACATCACTAAAATTAACAGCTGTTAAAACGGTGGTATAGGCTTCATTGTCATTTAGAGGGTTTCTATTTTAATTTACACTGGTTTAAATACTAGTGTCTTTTATATTGTGTAACCTTATGTCCAGTTATCTTGCGATTCGACAAATAGTGTTAGATAAAACAAGTTCCGAGCTAAATCATGTACTACAGTTGATATGGTTGACTAAAATACTTGAGGGCAGTGCCCTAGCAAGATTACAGAACATAATTTAAAAAATAGACATATGGTTATATCTATATGTCTGTGTATCTATCTATATATGTATATATATATATATATATATATATAT
>NC_068984.1:115221880-115222837 GCF_001194135.2 Octopus bimaculoides | reverse complement strand
TATATATATATATATATATATATATATATATATATATATGTATGTATCTGAGTGTGTTTTACTTATTAAATGGGAGGAAGAAACATGTTTTCATTTGTCTTTGTTTTTATTCGTCTTAAATTATTAGTGACGTTTTATTCATAAAGATTCACCTCAACTTAAAACATTTCATAGCATTTTGTTGCCAATAAGAGACAGCAAAAAGATCACGAGCTAACAAAACAAATATATGTGTACTTGAATAAATTTATGTATGCATGTGCATATGTATGTATGTATGTATGTATGTATGTATGTATTAATATACTTATAAATACACACACACACACACATATATATTTGTATACGTGTAAATAACGTACACATGTACACTTAAATACAATGTTAATAAAATATTCCATCCATAAACTGTTATGCGTATGTTTTCTATTGATATTTTGCATTGTTCAAGGCGGTGTGCTGGCAGAAGGGTTAGCACAACGGATAAGATGCTCAGCAGCATTTCGTCTGTCTTTGCGTTCAGAGTTCAAATTCTACCGAAGCTTGACTTCGCCTTTCATCCTTTTAGGGTGGATAAAATAAGTACCAGTTGAGTACTGGAGTCGATCTAATCGACTTGGAACCTCCCCACCACCAAAACCGCTGGCCTTGTACCAAAATTTGAAACGTATATTACGCATTATTCGCTGCTGTTGTTGTTGTTGATAGTGATGATGATAAAGAGGGTGAAGAGACGGAGGATGAAGAGGAGGGCAAAGAGGAAAAAGAGGCGGAAGAGGAGTATGATGATGAGGAAGAGGAGAACACTCTTAATCATCATTATTGCTGAGTTCAGCTTGAGAGTTGAAGAAGTACCAGTTGCGGAGTATGTTCTCCCCAAATTCTTACTCACACACACACACACACACACACACACACACACACACACACACACACACACACACACACACACACACA
>NC_068984.1:115220345-115221776 GCF_001194135.2 Octopus bimaculoides | reverse complement strand
ATGTTGGCACTCTGTCGCTTACGACGTCGAGGGTTCCAGTTGATCTGATCAAAGGACCAGCCTGCTCGTGAAATTAACAGACAAGTGTACCCTTAACGTAGTTCTCGGGGATATTCAGCGTGACACAGTGTGACAAGGTTGACCCTTTGAATTACAGGCACAACAGAAACATGAAGAAAGAGCGAGAGAAAGTTGTGGTGGAATAGTACAGCAGGGTTCACTACCATCCTCTGCCGGAGCCTCGTGGAGCTTTAAGAGTTTTCGCTCAATAAACACTCACAACGCCCGGTCTGGGAATCGAAACCGCGATCCTATGACTGCGAGTCCGCTGCCCTAACCACTGGGCCATTGCGCCTCCATACACGCGCACATACATAAATACATTCATACATTCATTCATACAAACACATCCGGTGAATGTGAAAGTCTCGTCAAAAATTGGGGAAAGTGTGAACATCAGTGGAGGACTAGCGAGAAACTTAAAAACCTTATGTCCAAACTACAGGCACTCATTTATAACTGCTTTCATAGATGCACTGGACTACTTCACAACACATCTGCATTAAAACTTAGAAGTGCTTGGTTTTCTTCAAATAAAGGAAAAAACCCAGTGCTTTGCATTCTCCAAATACAATCGAACTGGGGCTCAGTGAAGGTTTGTAAAAAATTTCAATGATTTTTCCATTTGAGGTTCCTGGGCGAATATGTGTACACAATCTTACATGTACTTATATATAGAATACACATACACGCACACATGTAAACTATAATGACGTATACTTTTGTACTAACGTGTCACGCACACTCATTACATGAGTAAAAGTTTCTCTAGACGCACCAACATAAGCAGAATGTACACGTCAAACAGTTTAGATAACCACACACCACAGGAGCTGTCTTGACTTAAACAAAAGAAGCTTGCCGTTTTGTTGATTCTGAAAATGAAAAACGTACATTAATACATACATACATACATACATACATACATACATACATTCATACATACATACATACGTATGTGTGTATGTGCACGCATGTCATAGCAAGGTGTAGTAGAGATAGACCAAAGCTATGAGGACAATTAATCCTTAGCATGCAGGAAAGCAAAATAAGTGCTTTATAGTTGGAGTGGTAATAATTGAATCCGGTTGTTTCGTATGGTGGTCATATGGGTAACGTAAGAAGAGAAGCATATTGCCATTTAAACCAGAACCATCCAGACATTCTCTGGTGGCATCAAGTCTGCTCGGCATTGCTGAAGAGAGCGATCCTGTCGGACGGTACCAAAACCATTGCGACCCCTGGACAGCAGCTGATGAAGGGTGTCCTGCGGTGTACAACACTTATGCAATTTCTCTCTCTCTCTCTCTGTATACACACACATATATATATATATATATATATATATATATATATATATATATATATATA
>NC_068984.1:115215227-115218030 GCF_001194135.2 Octopus bimaculoides | reverse complement strand
ATTAAAGATAAAAAGAGAAGAAGACGGAATGTACCAACAAAAACAAATTAATATTACCACAATTGTTTCATCTGCAAGATACACTGTTCCCTTGTGGGCGTGGAACAATGCAATAACACCAGATGCAACTCACAGTGCATAGAATACTTCTCAGGTGAGATAATAAGGTTTTAAGCTGGGAGATTTACTAATGAGCTTCGCTGTATTGAGAGATTTTAAGAGTTAGACAGACGCACACACAAATAGACGCGGTCCTGCACCTATTTAATTGCTCATTGAATATTCTTTGCATGACGCGTAACATATCTATAAATGCACTGTGCACACGCGGGGAGGCCCTTATGTGTATGTTGGTGTCACGGCTGATTTTATCAAGAATCGATATAGAAATCATGTTTCTAGCTTTAGAAAATTAAACAAGCGACACGTGACATCACTGGCGGATCTTTTATGGCAATTGAAAACCACACGGCCTCAGACTCAACACAGAAGCTGCCAACAAGTGCCTGGAGGAGTGATGCTCTGGGTCAAGAGGGTGGCTGCTGGAAGACCCAGTGTCTGGCAACAGGACTCTGCACCATGTCACACAAGCAGGAGAACCTAGTCATGGCTGTCAGACAATTTCTGCTACCACATCACCCCTAACATCTGGCCACCTAACTCCCCAAACTGCAACCCCCTCAATTATTAAGTGCGGGGCGCAGTTGAGCGAGAGACAAACAAAACTCCTTGTAACACCAAACATGAATTGAAGGCAAGGATTATTGCAACATTCATCAACTTAAACAAGAAGACCGTCCAGAAGAGCTGCAGGAGATTGCGAAGTCGTCTGGAGGCCATGGTCGAAACCAATGGCGATTTTATCGAATAAATTTACTCTTTAGTATTTCAAGATGTTTTTATGTAATTTTGGTAAACATATCTGTTAAAATAAGATGTCAGTGCTATTTTCATTTTTGCGTAATTTAGACAATATATTCACCGCACCCTGTAAACACACACACACACACACGCACACATACACACATATACGCACGCACACACACGCACGCATGCACTTATACATCTATACTTATACATATATACAGATATATACGTGTATAGATATAAATACAAACATTTATAGATAGACACACACAGACGCACATATATAATGTATGTATGTATGTATGTATATTTTCATTGAAATTTATTAAAATTCTTTGTCGCAGGATTAAAGCTGGCCTCTAACAAAGTGAGAAGTGTACTTCATATCAGTCAAGACAATTTCAAGGACTTGTAAACATTTGAGTACGAGTTAACCAACTTCAGAGTAGTAAACGTATATTTCTATAAACAAGAGTATAAGCGAGACCAGTTGCTTGCAGTTAGCGGTAACTCAGGCGGTCACCCGGAGCGTTATAATGGAAGTGATGGTATATGCTATGTGTTTGAGATTTTTTTAAATACAAAGAGAAAACGGAAAAATTAGATAGCATGAAAAATAACACATATGTGAAAATCGCTTGCGTGTAGTGAAACTTATTTTAAAATGTTGCGTAGGTGATATTAACGGATGCAGTGTCTTTACTGAACTGGAGATTCCAAAAGAGTAATTTCCCGAGATTGTAAAGCTTCCGGTATAAGCCGTTAGATTTATCAACTCTAATAAGTAACAGGATATCTTATGGAATGTGTGGGCTATATGAAAATACCGATAATAAATACCAGGATGCATATGTCTCCTCTCTACACGAGAGTATGTTCGCTTTGTATGTATGTATATGCGTGCTTGTCTATATGTACGCATACCGTGTGCATAAATGATGATGTGTACATATTCATCTCAGAAAACTCAAACGCTGAAACTTAGAAATATTTTGCAAAAACTTCATTGTACCACTCATTCATTAGTTTTTGGGTGGAGTGCGTGTCAGTTTACTTCGTTATTCTTGGGAAAACTCCTCCAATTTCAGAGTTTTTTTTTTTTTTCATGTAAAGCTGTTGTTACATCGTCCAATGTAACTCTGACAATTAGTACAAATAAAACAGTTTAAAAATAATACCAGGGTTGAAGTTGTCGCAGTAATCATAAACGTTCTTTTTTAAAACAACTTTAGACGATTCCTTCACAGACCATGAATTTTATTGGTTTTCTAGAGGTAAATATGTCTATCTTTTTCCTTCTAATTGAGTTACTGATTTTATTGCAAAGCTTTCCAGTATTCCTACATATTTTTAAATGTATGGGTACATTTAAGTTCTGATATACTTTTGGCATAACGGTCATAAACATAGAGCGGCAAATAATTTTCGTATCTTATTTATCAAAGTTGATCGGGTGAATTGATTAAGTTAGTAATTACATAATCAGGTAAATAAAGCCCGATACAGTGCATAGGAAATTAAATCTCTAACGAAATTACAAATCTAATATATTTATAGGTTATATTCTTTTTTTTTTTACTTGCTTCATCCATTGCACTGCAACGATGTTGTGAAAGGTTTTGTCTGGTAAATATAAATAGTTGATAATAACAACAACAATAATATAGGTTGTTGCAGGTCTTAAATAGCATTAGATAGCGATAGAACTACAATTTATGTTTAACATAAGGTCACACAAGGCGCATACATGCTATGTGTATGTATATATATATATATATATATATCTATATATATATATATATACATATATATCCTTGGCCCGACGAGTAGTTAACAGATTATTCCTTGTTTGGATAATTGCTACTTCCGAAGCACTGCTCGCTATGAAACATGTGTAGCCAGGATTTTATATACTCCATTCCTTAATTTTGGATTT
>NC_068984.1:115208748-115213748 GCF_001194135.2 Octopus bimaculoides | reverse complement strand
TATCTTATCATAGGCACGTATATTCTATTCATATATGTAATTTCTTTTATCGTTATTTTATATGTTCAACTTTGCATTAGCATTTAGTGAACAAATAACTAAGCAGTGAATTGAGGGAAAATGTAGATGGGATAAATAACATGAAACATTTTGTTTTATTCGCCACTCTCTCTTTACACACTCACACATATATGTGTATAGGCATATACATACATACATACACACACATGCACATACGTATATACTCACACACAAATGTGTGTATGCGCGCGGGTATGTGTCTATATATATATATATATATATATATATATATAAGGATGTTGGTTACGGCCGGTCAGAGAGTGACCATTGATTCCACACCTATAGAATTCTTAGTGGTATAGGTGACTCGTCAGACTCGCTGGTCGGAGGAATATAACCTCTCTTTAAATATTATTGCTCTAAAGTTTTAGAGTGTGCTTCTTTTCGGATTTATGAATCACTGACCGATTTTATATGTATTTCTAGCGGGATCGTCATTGGTAAATATTTTAATCTACCTGCTTCTAGACGCATGGTTCTGTGGTTAGACCGTCGAACTCACAACCATGACGAAGTAGTTCGATTCCCGGACCGGGCTGTGTGTTGTGTTCTTGAGCAAGACACTTTATTTCACGTTGCTCCAGTTCACTCAGCTGCAGAAATGGCTTGTGACGTCACTAGTGTCAAGCTGTATCGCCCTTTGTCTTTCCCTTGGATAACATCGGTGGCGCGGGGAGGGCAGGCTGGCAGACATGGGCGACTGCTGATCTTCAATAAACAACCTTGCCTGGACTTGTGCCTCAGAGGGGAACTTTTTAGGTGCAATCCCATGGTCATTCATGGCCGAAGGGGGTCCTTTACCTGCTTCTAATAAGATCAAATTTCCCCAAATTTGATACTCAATTCATAGTAGTTTTAGTACTAAATTCTCCTGAGCATATGACTTCAGCGGATGAGGAATCAAATGGTGACATTTCTGACACAGAATTTTAGATTAACCCTTTCTCTAATGAAACACACACTTAATGTCGCAAAAAGATCTGGATTACCTCGTCAGGATTTAAATTCGTTTCAGAAGCTGACTGAAATGAGTACCAGAGATATGCTGTGGTTATATCAATCGATTTTACTTAGTCATTTCAATTTACTCATCACTTACTAAAGTACTTCGTTGTATTTAACAATATCAAAATACAGTGTTCTCAAAAATATAGTCGACACAAGAGTGAATGACATGCACCTCCCCATGGTGCTTGTATATCAATTTTTGCTTGAAGTTAAGGATGGAAAAGTTCATTCTTCATTTATTTTGGTACACTTCGTAGCATTTTACCACTTCTCATTTCCACGTGACGTTATGTTAATTTTCCAACAACATTTATCATTGGAAAAAAGGAATTACATATTAATATAACAATAATTACAGACTTTATTAGCATATTGGCAGTAATACTTTTCATGTAAATATAGTTCAATTTATTCATTAGGTGAGAATTTTTTGATAAAGAAGGTGGTTTAAATTTGGGCAAGCAGCCATCTTTTGGAAATTAAAACGTTTATATCTATTCAAACATGAGCCCGTTGTCTACGTGTCGGACAATCTGCTTGTAAATGCCTTAGTATCGGCTACCAGCTCGTGTTGTTTCTTAATTCTAATT
This sequence comes from Octopus bimaculoides, assembly GCF_001194135.2. NCBI lineage: Eukaryota > Metazoa > Mollusca > Cephalopoda > Octopoda > Octopodidae > Octopus > Octopus bimaculoides. Next base: position 115,212,069 of record NC_068984.1, on the reverse strand, counting down.
TACTTCCGTGCTCATATTGATGCATTATCATATTGTCTTAATTATCAATTCGTTCAGCCATGTACATGTTGAAATGTACTTCGAAATCCCGGAAACTGTACGTCATTAAAAAAAATATGCTACGAACCGATTTCGCATGTACAGGGAGTGGCCAGGACAAGAGTTGGGCTTCCTTGCATTAGTTGTGTGATATGTATAGAACTAATAGCAGGATGGCTAACGGTTCATGTCACGTGTCATTTGTTATTACAATGATTTAGAGGGAGTCCAAAGATCGCACAAGAGACTTGCTATTTCTGCTTTGTGAGCACAAACGGAATCACTTCAAAAATAGATTCCTTAAATATCTTAATCCACCTGCTTGTAATGAGACCAAATACCCACAGTGCTCAACTATCAGTACTAAATCCTCATGAGCACGTGACTTCACGTGATTCTGAATCAAATTATATTGGCGTAAGTCACGAGGAAAGAAAAAGTTGAAGACATTTCTTATTAACGTTACAGATTAACTCTTCTTCCAATCAACTATTTACTGTTACATAGAGATCTGGATTACCGGGTTCGAAATTTAAATTTATCTAAGTAGTAGGCTAAAATTTTAGGTTCAAGTTTACAACCCGAATGCTATTTTGAAATAGCAAATGACCTTTTTCAGTCTTAACAAGCAATAGTGTGCAATATGTCGTTAAAGTATAGCACTAAATGACACCAAGTTAGTTTTTAAACTGTCGTTTTGATAGTATTCTAAAAAATGGTACAGCTATATAGATATTTAAAAATTGCATGCAGTACAAAGCCTGAACTGATAGAGAAATGTTACAGAGTTGTAAGAACCAGATACTTTCATTCTTGAAGTTATAAAGAATAATTTTTGCTCCCTCGTGTAATTGCTTGGTTGCTGCTGTTTGACCACAGTCTTAACATTAAATTCTGTCAGAGTACAAATGCGAAATAATAAAAATTATATTAAGTTTGGTTCTTTTTATTTTTAGTTTTTCTTCCGATTCCATCCCACTTCTATTACTACATTGATTCAGTTAAAACATAATTCCGAGAGATTTGTAAAGCTAATGCAATATATTTCTATATTTACATCCATATATTTACATAACATCAGTATTCACAAACAAGCAGCATACATTCATAATCAGATGCAGATGCTCCTGGCTCAGTCTTTCTTGTTCTCATCTACAATATAACGTATTTATTAATCCTACGCACCGGTGAGATAAATAGAGTCGATTTCTTCACCTTTTGTGTGCTTAGAAAACATCGTGGGATTAACCTTATTGACATTTCTCGTAAAATAATTCCGTATTCCTTGGTACGAAAGTAGTTTGAGGCAATATAGAATACTGTATCACGTTCAGAAATATGACAAAATGCTTATCGTGTACTTGATCCCATAAAGTATGCGTTAGAAGTTCAAAATTAATCTCACGACGATATCACTTCAAAGATTTTATATAGTTACAGGCATATCGCGTTGACAGCATCGGTTCGCGTCCGATACCAAAGTAAAAACAACGTCATATATATTGTTGATGTTCAGCCTCAGTTAACCATGATCGTGCAGACTTGTGATCATTATTTCAAAACAGCGTATTTAACACATTAAGTCCCACTGTCCTATAAATAGGACACTAAAATGAGAACATTAAATAAGCTATATCACATTGTCTCAGTGTCCTAATTATAGGACACCGAGTATTTCCATTTCTACTTGAAGTAAAGAAGTTTTAATAATTTTTTTTTTTTTTCGTTTTAATCTATTTTCAATCATCTTTAAGAATTTAAAAGTAATATTCAGAAATTTAAGTATTCTGGGACTTAATGGGTTAAGCTTCGTGTTATATAAAGATTTGATTGTTACTTTTAGTAGATCAGGAGATCACATTGAGGCTTCCTCGTTTGTTTGTTATGCTTACATGCTGTTGTTTTTTATTTTATTTTATTTTATTTTATTTTTATGTTTTAGTCAGCAGGAAAGGTAGTGCCTATGATCATTCACAATGTCTCTGAGACTAGTGGAAAGCGGGGAGGATAGTATCCTCAAATCCGAGGCATGGCGCAAATGCTTGCAATAGAGTGGACTTTGCTAAAGGTACCCAAGGTAGCTGGTGATGGTAGTTTTACACCGGATGACAAGTTAAGTTTATCATCTGAAGGTGGGATTTGAATTTAGCAAACAAATAACTGGAACCAAAACCGCAAGGCATTCAATCTGACGTTCTTACAGTGCTGTCAATCCATCGCCCTGGATTGGTCCTTTTTTATCTGCCTTGAAAGAATGAAAAGCAAAACTGACCACGGCGGGATTTGATCTCAAAGAGGCAAGTACCAGAGCACATAGCCAATTCGTCAACTATTGTTATTGTTATTGCTCTTGCTGTCGTAGCGGTGGTAGTTTTGGTTCAGCCTCATCTCAGCTCCTGACTAAACATATGAAAGGTATTCAAACCATAACCATTCCATCAGTTATAAAGCACACAGGTCTACATTATCAGCATATGTCCTGTTTTTTATGAGACGTTAGAACGTGATATGTGGCAGATTTAGCTTCTATTTCATGCAGGTTGTGCGACCAGGTAGCAATTCCCTCGTTGATGCGTCAGACGTTTTTTTTTTTTTCCCCCCTCTAACGGTTGTCGTTAGTAGTTATCAACATTGAAATAAAATCAGCAGTAAATGCGTATAGTTGTAGTTTTTACAAATATGGGCTCTTAGTGTAGTTGTGGTGGCGATTGTGAGGGTGTTTGCGTTGCTGATGGCTGTAGCAACGAGATATAATAATAATAATCTTTCCAATATGCCATATTTCAGAATATCATGTAATGGATATATTGGGAATTAACATTGAACGACCGAAGCTATTATTAAAATCGCGGCATTGTTCTGCAAGTCTTTCCTTATATGTTATAAATACGTGTGTCCGTTCGTATATAGACATGTGTATGTATATTTGTGTGTGTGTATTCATGTGGGGGTTGTAAATCATGTAGAAAATTTAGCGGGAAATATTAACGTAAATGACTCTGTTCTGTATTTGGTAAGTGTCACTACTATACTGAACGTACGCTAATGAAGAAAGATATTGTATTGTAGAAAATACATGCAAACACAATTACTTGGTAATAAAGTTCATTGTGGCAATTAGTTAAAATCTACTTCATAAATTCATTTTTAAAATAGATTGAATAGGTCATAGAAGCAAAGGGCGATACGTTGTATATACGCACGAAACTCTCGGACCTTGAGTCACTCTGTTACTTCTGCTAAACATATATATATATATATATATATATATATATATATATA
>NC_068984.1:115207238-115208397 GCF_001194135.2 Octopus bimaculoides | reverse complement strand
TATATATATATATATATATATATATATATATTGAGTGATAAAGGTAATCAAAATGAATCAGAGAAGAGAGAAAGAAGGGAAAATAGAAAAGAAGAGAGAAAAAGAAAGAAGAAAGTGGGAAAAGAGTAAATGGTCAAAGAAGGAAAAGAGAATACGTCAATATCCTTTTAAATATCTAACTTGTCAGTGGTGTAAGTGATTGAAAAATGAAGAGAAGTAGAGAGAGAGTGGTGATAAAATAAAGTGTTGCTTTATAGAGAACATGTGTAGCAGTTTGTTAGCAAAATGTCAATAAATAATGGGAGAGGAATAAGGGGTTGAAGAAGGAGAGAACGGAAGAATAGAAACAGTTACGAAAAAGTAATGCAGAGGGTGTGATAAAGCTATTTAACAGATAATTGAATTAAAACGATTATAGATGACGGTTTAAATTAATTATAAATGTTATAAACGTTAAAAAAAATAGTTTGCGTTTGACAAATGAAGTGCAATGGCTGAAACCGAGTTAGTAAATCTTACTGTGTCTCTAGTTTTGTGTTTATTATACTAAATGTATAATAAATCAACGGTCTAGTACTTTATGATTGTTAGGTGAAAATTAAGATTTACACCCACAAAGTAAAAGAAGCTCAAATATCTCCATGAAAGAATTTGGAGTTTGGTTGTAAGGTTTTGGGATCGGATCGTTGGTATATGCATTTCGTTACCAATGCAGTTCCAGGGCCTGAAGATGTGGCGGACACTTAATACATGTATTTACATGTAATTTCATGTTTAATTGATTATCTAATTAATGCGTTGTTCCGGAAACACGTAGAGGACGGAATGAACTGCCACTGTCCACCCTTTTACGTTATATATATACATTTATATATATATATATATATATATATAATAATTTTCCCAGAGGATGTAGCAACCGTTACCAATATAGCATAAGAACTTACCTTAGGAGATCATTAACTAGATTCCTTAAGGGTCGTTCTCACAGTTTATATTTATATTATAAGGTTTTTAAACTTTTAAATTTTCATATTCAAAAGAGACAGAGACTTCAAATTCGATATATCGATTTATTCACCACTCTATGTTAACATTTCTGTGCCAAACTTATCCAGTGACTGGTCCATTGAATTTAGACATTTGGCACTTCTTCAGG
>NC_068984.1:115190955-115206770 GCF_001194135.2 Octopus bimaculoides | reverse complement strand
ATATATTGAAAAAAAAGTCGTCAGAATTTTGAAAAAAACTTCTTTCATTTATTTTATACTTTCATTTCCACATTAGCGTCTTCGTTCGTCTTTCGAACTTGTCAAATATAATTCTGTGAAAATACAGAAATCTTGCTTATCTATATAAAACATGTTTTTTGAGGATTTTGTTTATAAGAGAACATTGTTTTTGTTTTGTTTTTTTGGGTGAGGCTTTGGAGACAATGGAGGATGGATAAGTGTGTGCATGTGTGTGTGTGTGTGTGTGTGTGTAAATGCATGTATGAGAGAGAGGGGTGATAAGAAGAAAGATATTAATATCATTTTCGAATTGTAAAACGGTGTTCGGTAGATGCTTGACATCGCTAGATATAGATGTCACTATTTCCTCTTAATGATTGGCCTAGAGCAAGAAGCTATGCTTATGTCCATCGGAGGCTCTTTGAGGTCGACACAGTGTTCTTGAAGAAATTCTATAAAACAAAAAAAGTACTGGGAAAGAATTCCTGCGAGCTTACGACTGGGAGGAGTGGTTGATATGATCAGAGGAGGAAGGAGAAATAGTGCTCTTGATGATGGAAATGAGAAGTGAGTCGGGGGATTCTCAATGAACTGTTATGTATTCAAGAAATTTCGAAGAAATGAAGAGATAGGACAGTTTGTTTACAGCAAGACGCTGGTTTATGCTAGTGAGTGACATCTTTAGATTATAAAATAGTGGTTCTCAACCGGAGTCCATATGGTCCCTGTGGGTCCATATAAAGCTTTTGGGAGTCTATGTAACAAAATAGTAAATTGGGGATATACAATAGTATTTTAAGGACCCCTGAAAAATTTTGCTTTAGGTGTATGTATTGGTGTGTATTGCAAGAAACAGTTAGGTTTCTTTCTCTAACGTTCTACGTAATTCAACCTACACAAGTTAATGTGTGGAAAACAAAATAGAAATTTTGAAAGAAGCTTCTATAAAACTAGTTTTTAAACATCAAATGGCTATGGGGGTCTACCTGAATAAAATTGTAATAGAATGTGTCTAGAGATGAAAATAATGGTTGAGAACGCCTGTTATAGAATATTGGACCTAATTACTGACACTAGATTTTAGAGAACTACTATTAAAACACTGTTATTTGACAATGCTCTCTACATTCAATATCTCGCTAATTGAAGTTCAAATTCTGCTTGGGGTTAACTTTGTGTTTTATTCTGAAGTGGTCATTAAAATAAAGAGTCAAGTACTGGCGATTATTGTTAACGACTATATCTCTTTCTTCCTCTCCTTGTATATGTGAGCTTCTGTCTATGTCACTTAGTACACCATCAACTGCCTCGAAGAACGTTTAGAACAACAAGCCAACTAAACTAAAATCAGTTAGAGATGCCATAAAGTAAAAAGACTTATAGAATGAGCCAATGATAAAGCGGCGAAATGACAGAAACGTTAGTACGCCGGGCGAAATGCTTAGCGGTACTTCGTCTGTCTTTATGTTCTGAGTTCAAATTCTACCGAGGTCGACTTTCCTTTTCATCCTTTCGAGGTCGATAAATTAAGTACCAGTTGCGTACTGGGGTCTATCTAATCGACTGGCCCCCTCCCCCAAAATTTCGGGCCTTGTGCCTAGAGTAGAAAAGAATGACCCAATGAGGGAGGGGGTAATACCTCGTGGTTATTTGGTCTGTTAGAAATAAGAGCTAAGTTTACTACAGATAACTACCTTAAAAAAGCAAAGATGCAATGGATTATGTAGGTCTATATACATTATACTTGAACAAAATTAAGAAAAGAGAGCAGAGTAGTTATTATTTGAACATATTAATCAGAAATACGTTCAATAAATGCTGACCAGGGGCTAAAACAACAACAAAGGAAAAAGCTGCCACAGCACCAAGACAAATAAAGAAAATGCGGGATATATTATTAATCCGTTGAAGATCTATGGCTTCCTTTGTTTTTGTTTTTGTTTTTCATTCTATCTTGTTCAACCGTTCCGACGTAGTGTTTTGTAATCTTTAGTTTTAGTCATTTATTATTAATTATTTAAGCTAGAAAAGAATGCAGTCTGTTAGCAGAAATGTTAAAAGCACCGGATTAAATATGTTACAATATTCAAATAAAAACTAGAATTTGAGACCAGGTGGCAGTGGTGGTCGTAGGGAGGTGTTTGTCGTGTTTACGAACATCGGTTTAATAAATATTACAAGACAAATACATCTAGTGTATCTTGAAGAAAAAAACAATAGAATTGCTGTTGCTATTTGTTTCTATTGTTTAACTCACGAAGGTGGTGAGCTGGCAAAATTGTTAGAGTGTCGAAAAAAATGCTTTGCGGTATTTCTTCCGGCTATTTATGTTTTTAGTTTAGATTTCGGTGAAATCAACTTTGCCTTTCATCGTTTCGGGGTCGATAAAATAGAGTACCAGTCAAGTAGTAGGGTCGATAGGATTGACTAATTACCTCCCCTCAAAGTTGCTAGCTTTGTGCTTAAATTAGAAATCATTGTTGTTTGTCTCCAGGCTGGCACTGATCCAATTTACTTTTCATCAAAGGCGTTTCAGCCACGATCATCCAATGTTTTTGTCAATCTAGGACTACATTGTCCAATGTATCCTTCCTTCTTTAAGATAGTAGGGTGTGCTTTGAAGCAGATTAGACTACTTTTTCTGGAGGTTTGTGAAGCAACAAAGAGGCTCTTTTGTTGGTGGCTCAAGAGGAAAGGAAATTTTTTTGTATAAGCAGGAACTTAATTACAGAGTAACCTCGGTTCTCGAACGTCTCACATGTCGAACAAATCGGTTTTCGAACAGAAAATTCGAGATGAAAACGCCTCAGTTATCGAACAAGATTTCGGTACTCAAACAACATTGCCGAACCGAGCCGAACCGAGTTAACTCGAACGGAATAATTTCTGAGCCGACCGCCGTGTTGTATACATTCGTGTGCTATGCTTTTCTTTTCCAATTTTATTGTACTGTGCCTTTTGTCTCTTCATTAGCCCTTGGTCATGGCTCCAAAGAAAGCTAGCAGTGATACTGGTAAAGGAAAAAGAAAAGTTGAGAGAAAAACAATTGAAGTGAAGAAATAAATCATCTCAAAACACGAAAATGGCGTTTGCATGTCAGATCTCGCTGAGCAGTACGGTATGCCTAATCTACTATTCTCAAAAATAAGGAAATGATAAAAGCAGCTGATGTTGCAAAAGGAGTAACTGTTATTAATAAACAAAGACCAAAGATACTCGAAGAAGTATTGCTCATTTTTATAAATGAGAAACAGTTAGCAGGTGACAGTATCAGTGAAGCATTTGTTTGTGAGAAAGCATTAGAAATTTATAATGATCTAGTAAAACAAAAACTCTGGTACAAGTGCTGAATGTGATATTTTTGAATTCAAAACTAGTAGAGGCTGGTTTGAGAAATTTATGAAGAGTAATGAAATACACAGTGTGCTGAGGCATGGAGAGGCGGCGAGTTCAAACAAGAAAGCGGCTGAAAAATTTGTGATTGAGTTTAGTGACTTGATAAAGGAAGGAGGTTATCTCCCCCAGCAGGTGATTAACGGGGATGAAACAGGATTATTTTGGAAACAAATGCCAAATAGGATCTATATTACAAAGGAGGAAAAAGCGTTGTTATGGCACAAGCCAATGAAAGATAGACTCACTCTTTTGCTACACGGCAACGCAAGTGGGGATTTCAAAGTCAATCCATTGCTTGTTTACCATTCAGATAATCCGAGGGTTTTCAAAAGAAACAATGTTATGAAGAGTAAATTGTCTGTTATGCGGCGGGCTAATACGAATGCTTGGGTAACCTGACAATTTTTTATTGAGTGAACTCATGAAGTTTTTGCCCCGAGTGTTAAAAAATAGCTGCAAGAAAAAAACTTGCCATAAAAATACCTTCTTATGTTCGACAATGCTCCCGCTCACCCTCCAGGTTTCGAAGATGGCTTACTTGAAGAGTTTGATTTTATTCAGGTAAAATAACTGCCACCTAACACAACGCTTCTAATACAGCCAATGGACCAACAGGTCATTACAAACCTTAAGAAACTTTACACAAAAGTCGTTCGAAAGTGTTTTCAAGTCACTAATGACACTCAGTTAATTCTCAGAGAATTTTGGAAAAATCATTTCAATATCCCGAATTATGTTAATCTTATTGATAATGCATGGAACCAAGTGAGTTACAGAACCATGAATTCAGCATGGAGGAGGAAACTTTGGCCAGACTGTGTACTAACGAGCCTTTGAGGGGTTTGAGACAGCCACAAGTACTGCTGCTGTTGAGGAAATTACTATTGTTGATGATATCGTCTCTATGGGAAAAACTATGTGCTTGGATGTCGACAGTGAAAATATTAAAGAGTTGGTGGATGACCACCGTACTGAACTTACCACCGAAGAGCTCGTACACCTTCAAAATGAACAGTAAAAGACTTTTCCTGAGGAAATGTATTCTGCGGAGGAGTAAGGAAAGGAGGATGTCCTAAGTTTTTTAATCAAAGAAATTCGTGTTAAATGGGGTGATGTGCAAAGTTTAGTGGAAAATATCACCCTGATACAGTGGTAGCAAATAGAGCAGTAAACTTTTTCAATGACAATATCACGTCTCATTTTAGAAAAATCTTACAACGCAGGCAAAAACAACTAACATTGGACAGGTCTTTACTGAAAGAAAAAAGAAAAGCCACAGAGAAAGATTTACCTGAGCCAAAGAGACAGATAAGGGAAGAAACCCCTAAAAGATAGTTACCAGAAGTTTTAATGGAAGGATAATCCCCTTCTAAGAAATAACACATTTTTGTGTGTTATTTACAGTTTGAATAAACATTTTTATACTAAAATATATAGTGTAAGCATGTAAATAAGCATTCATCTGATGCTTGGAAACGAATTAATCTATTTTGATTTAATTATAATGGGGAGAAAATAATTCGGTTCTCGAACAAATTATGATCTAGAACCGAGCTTGCTCTGTATATTCAAAAATAAGAAGTAGTATCCATGAGGCAGCAATGTAATGGTAATGAAACTTAAAGTGGGGACCGTGCAGAGGAACAGATGAGTATTAGCAAATAAAAGGAAAAGAAGTTAAACAGAGAACACAGAAAAGTAAAATGAGAATATTCCACAACCGCATGATTCCAGTCTATTTGTAGCTGGCCGAATGAATAACACGAAAAACCTTCCCCTCTGGTTTGTATTCTGTGCTACGACACTAAGCGATTCTAGGTTAGATGGTTCGTTATAAACATTCTTTTTAATTTCTTTTTCGCAAAAGGTGGAATATTGATCTGTGACATAGGCACAAGCTCATATTGTTGTTGTTGTTGTTGGCACTCCGTCGCTTACGACGTCGAGGGTTCCAGTTGATCCGATCAACGGAACAGCCTGCTCGTGAAATTAACGTGCAAGTGGCTGAGCACTCCACAGACACGTGTACCCTTAACGTAGTTCTCGGGGATATTCAGCGTGACACATTGTGACAAGGCTGACCCTTTGAATTACAGGCACAACAGAAACAGGAAGTTAGAGTGAGAGAAAGTCGTGGTGAAAGAGTACAGCAGGGTTCGCCACCATCCCCTGCCGGAGCTTCGTGGAGCTTTAGGTGTTTTCGCTCAATAAACACTCACAACGCCCAGTCTGGGAATCGAAACCGCGATCCTATGACTGCGAGTCCACTGCCCTAACCACTGGGCCTTTGCGCCTCCACAACAAGCTCATATATTCAGGATTTAAAAGGTACAGTCGACAACACTGATGGCCATTATCTGAAGTTATCGGACTTCAGTTAGCGAAATATCGCGCATTGGAGTATTGACAGCATTGAGATATTCCAAATATTTGGTTGACGAAAGCTATGCAGAAATCTGTCGTGTGTATGCGTGCGTGCGCGCGTGTGTAGGCGCAGGTGTGACGTGTGGTAAGAAATTTGCTTCCGGTATAGCGTTTGCTAGTCTTTGTTTGTAAAATACGTGTTTATGGTTGTCTTGGTGGTACGACGTTTTCCCTCTTGTTTAATGGAGGGGCGTCGTGTGATGAGTTGTGAAGATTTGGATTATTCTTTTTCAGACTTTGTGTCGTCTGAGGAAGAAATGGTAAAATGTTTAAATAAGGAATTATACTGCAGCGACAAAAGCAAAAATAGAAGAGATAAGTCTAGAAGAATTGAGCAAGTTCAAGGAATTGAGCAAGTTCAAAAGAGAAGAGAACGATGTAAAGGTGTTCTCCCCACAAAGAAGTGTTAAAGGATAAGGAAGAGAGGACAATTGTTTACAGGACATACGCGGTGGCAACAAGAAAAATAGAAGTGGTGTCGGAGGCACAAGTTGAAAAGGCGTTGAGGTCAGTCTGGCAAGTACGGAACGGTGGAAGTGCAGTTTAGGGAGATAGCTACCGCCAGACTGCACTCAGCCACATAATTAAAAACTGAAGAAGTGGTGCTTCTACCTGTATACCTTGGGAAACGTGCTTCCAGGGTTAAGGTAGAAGACCTACCCCCAGAAATGAATGTAGCCTGACTGGTGGCTGCCATACTGATAAGGGGAAAGCCTGGACATGGTAGTACAGATTGTCCCAGAAGATATTGAAAGTATACTAGAGACTATCACGGTCGGAGACGTTACACTAAAAGTCAGAGAGGAAGGGAGGATTCCGCGGTGCTATAAATGTGGTCTGAAAGGCCACATTAGAGCGGATTGTCCTCCACCACCTGTGAAGGCTAAGGGAAAGCACGAGAGCGAAAAAGTAATTGGTCCTCCACTACCCGTGGAAGCTGAAGAAAAGCACGAGAAGAAAATTGAAACTGCACCACAGACAAAAACCAGTACCAGCGTTGAAGAAGAGGAGGTGAATAATAGCTGGGAAACGGCGGGAAAAAAAGAAAGAGGAGAAAAAGGCACACGTGGTAAATGATGACCCCCCATCGCACCGACACCCACTCTACCCCAACCACTCCCTACAGACAGCAACTCTCTCCATACCCCACCTGACATAAACACAAGCACAAGCACACAGAAACCCCAAATTTCCCCACCTGGCCCTTGGATAAATTTGTTATATTGTACAATAGACAAAAGGAAGAACTTTGTAATGAGATAGAGACATGGGACAGAGCGGTAAAAATGGATGTAACAGGAGTAGGGGGGGGGCTGCTCGAGGACGTTTACTGTGTGGTGGCAGACCTACCTACCGAGATTAAAGAATTACGAGGAAGACACTGACTTTGACAGGTGGGTCAAGAAATTGGACATCCGCACAATGCTAAAAAGGGTCAGCTAAGCTTATATTTTGAAAGAATTCAATATAGACATTCTCAAAAAAAAAAGGGAATTAGCCGTTACAAATGGCTTATAAATGTTATTTAAAAAAAAGTTGTATTAACAGGTTCAATGAAATCACTCGGAGGTGGGGGGGGGGCAAACGGCTTCATTTCATCTTTCATTATATTTAAATTCATCCTTTCCATTCGTTTTGTTTTCTTTTTGTCCCCACCTTGTGTTGTCCCCTCTATGTACGGCCTTCATGGCCAATTTCATAAAATGCAGTCCCACTGCATGCCAACCGAAGTCTTGTGAATGGGTTTGGAGGATGGAAGCATTTTTAATTGGAAAATACAAATTAAATAGATGCATCACATGTAACATATACGTACACACACACATACATATATACATACACACACACACACATGCGACAAGGCATAAATAATGGTCATTACATATTACTTTATTATAGTTAATGTTTACTTACAGCTGTTTCTAGTAGTCACAATAGGTTTGTTATTGATTGGTTTACTCAATCGACCCATTGATCAGTTGAGAACATTGAACGACCTAGAGCGTCTTTCGTCAAAGTCATTTTTAGTTATGTGAATGTGTATGCATGTATGTATACATATATGTACATATATACACATGTATATACGATCATGTGTAAGCATGTGTAGAGGGTGTGAAACGCATAAATTTTAACACTAAATTAGCTACGATCATTTGACGATGACGAAGTCCACTAAACTATCGGCAATAGGTTTCAAGATTTCTAAAACAAGCGGTAAAGTCGATGAATATCTACTTAACATAGTGACTCAAAAAATTTTAATTAAAAAAATTATATCATAATTTTGGATTGTCTTCCTTACTTTTGTTCGCCACAATTAATAATTAACATAACGATTCTTTCTCTTCCTCACGGCTGTACTTTAAATTAATTAACTACATTAAGTGTATCACCACCGACCTTACCATTTAGTTTTCGTGCAGAACGTGTCCCTACGTATTTTCTAGTTAATTCTATAAAAAGAAATCAGTAAAGCTTTCTACGGAGAGATAAATCGAATGAGGTAAGGGAAAGCAAATGACTGTATTTATCGCATGAATCCTGTTTAAGTAAATTAAATATTTACCCTTTCGTAAATGCGATTACTTTTTTTTCCCTCTTTCCAAGCAAAACGCTTACACACACGTCATGAATAAATGGATACATTTCTACAGTTCAGATTTAATGTACTAATACACACACAATGCGCGTTATATCCACACATTTAGGGCAGTGATCTGGCAGAAATGTTAGCATGCCGGACAAAATGTTCAGTGGTATGTCTTCCGTGTTTTTACATTCTGGGTTCAGGTCCTACCGAGGTCAACTTTATTCCGTCTTTAAGTTCCGAGTTTAAATTTCGCCAAGGTCAACTTTCCTTTTCATCCCTTTCGGGGTTCATAAATTAAGTAACAGTGGAGCACTGGGGTCGATGTAATAGATTAGAACCCTCGACCTGAACTTTCAGGCCTGTAGTAGAAAGTATTAGTTATTGAAATCTTAATTCGGCAGAATTGTTAACGCGTCGGACAAAATGTTAAGCGACGTTTCTTCTGGCTCTTTACATTCAGAGTTCAAATTTCGCCAGAAGCTGATAAAACAAACACTCACTAAAATTACTATCCTTGTGCCAAAATTAGAAACGATTATTTATTCTAATTATAATTCAGTGAAATAACAGAAGTCTTTGAGCGTCGAAAAAAGAATGCTTTGCGGCAATCGTTCTAACGTTCTGAGTACAGATCTGGCCGAGTTCAACTTTACCTTTCATTCCTTTGGGAATCGATAAAATAAAGTGTCAGTCAAGTCCTGTGATCAATTTCCCTTAAATCTTTACTCCTAAATCAGAAACCATTAGTTACTTAAATCATGTGAACAATACCGTTGCTAGTTATAGGTTTGCAACGCCCACTCATTGAATCGCTGCATATCGGATGGCAAGTCTGACAAAGAAGAGCTTGCGTATGTTCTACGACCAATCTGTTTAACCTGAAATTTCAGTTTATAGGGATAGTTTTCTTATAAAAGATAATCTTTCTACGGATATGCACTCTGTTAGTCACTAGTCGCAGGAGTGCTGGCTAACAAACCAGCTCGGATTTTTAATCCCTTTTTGTTTGATATAAGTGTGTGCATACGTGTGTATATACATACATATACATAGCAACATTTCTTCACATACACATATAATTATTTCTTCTCTTTCTGTATATATGTGTGTGCATACAAATGTGTGCGTACATATTTGTATCTGTATACAAGCTTAGAAGAATTTTAGTCGAACGAATCACCCCCCCAGTACTTATTTTTTAAAGCCTGGTACTTTTTCTATCGGATTTTTGGGGTTTTTTTTGCCGGACTGCTACGTCACGGAGACTAAACACACCAACATCGGTTGTCTAGCGGTAATGGAGGACAAACACACACGCAAAGACACACACATATATATGTATGTATATACGCATACTTATTAATTATCCGAGAATATTTATGAATTAATAATCTGATATACAAAAAAAGGTTAAAACAAAACAATACCAAAAGAAAACAAACATAAACGATATGCTTAAAATAAAGATCTCGCTGCAAAACTTCCAAGAGAATTGTAGACAGAAGAAGAACAAGAGGAAAGAATAACGAAAGAAAGAACTAGATATTAACTTAGAAAATTGAAAATGATAGTAGAATCAAATTATATGAAGGTAAACAAGTCTGTGATCTTGGTATAATCTTTCGAAACTTCGAAAAGTTTTCAATGGATTAATTAGTCGTAATAGGCTTCAGATTATTTAGAATTTGAGAAGAAACTGTCATAACTAACTTTCTATTATATTTTGTCTTGCAGTCGAGACTCCTTTGCACCACTATTATAATTTTATCACAGAATATATCTTAACTTCCTATTGTATAAAAATTCTATAAATATTTTCAGACATCTAATTGTAATAAACAGTTATGTATTTCGCATATTTCTCAAATTAGAATTGTTAATAACCTCGAACAGTTTTCTTCTTGTATTTCTCGAAATTAGAGCGTTCGCAATTTAATGCCGAAACATGCGAATGAAAAGATAGCGAAAAATACACAACGAGTCCTGTTACAGTTCATTGACTCAACTTCAGTATATTGCTGATAATTATTACTTCGGCACTATGTGGATGAACGGCTGAGTCTTAGACTTCTAAAATTCCCTTCTCAAAGGCGAAGTAGTAAAGCTGGCGACATTTAAGTATTAAAGCTGGCTAACACTTTCCTGAAATTTGCTGGTCTTCTGCCTAAATCAGAAACCAGTATAATTCAATTCTCATCTCGGATTCGGTCTAAGAGCGAAAGGGGTTGTAACTAAATGCCATAGAGTCGACTCCAGTCCACGGCAGAATCGCTACCTGTTGATTTTCAAGTCGGAAAGCAGAAGGAAATAAATGCTGCAATGTTTTTAATCGGTCGCTTCACTTTTCTGTCAAGACATCTTGTAAATAATTAAATTATCATTTTAACCTTTTTGCTGATAAGAAAGCTAATTAGCCGACCAACTGTTAATTGGGTTTAACACGGTATTTGTCATTTTAAATTTGTTTACTTTTGTGTAAGCAAGTAGTTGAGCTCGCAGACAAACAATTCTGCACTATTATTTCGCTTTTATTTTCATTGTTTTACTATTTAACAACTTTCACACTTCAGTCGAATTAACAGCTAACGATGTAGCGGTAATCTACAAGCTACTCAGGAGACGTCAAAATAAGTGCAACACATTCTAAATCATTGTTTTCACTGACACTGAGCTTAATAAAGACTGAAGGACAATGGCTAAAATGCTAATGACCAGTTCAGCTATTAGCAGCTGTTTGTAGTCAATTCAAGCAAAAATGACCGAGACTTAAGTATTCGAAGAAAACGTTTTCCGCTTAATATGTACTTGTTTGCTATCGACGTAAATATATCATTGGAAGCTGCGACAAATGCGGCCAACAAGACATGCTTGGGTTGAAATTTCTTCCATATATATAAATTTTCACACTTGTCTTGCAGGTGTTTTTCTTCCACACCTCGACAATTCTTAGGTTGTATTTCATACAATTCATTCAAAATATATACCACCCACTTGCCAACAAACAACAAACATCACCACTCGCGTCATATGGACCACCATAAGCACAATCAAAAACATAATGCGTGTGTGTGTGTGTGTGTGTGTGTGTGTGTGTGTGTGTGTGTGTGTGTATATATATATATATATATATACTCTTTACTTGTTTCAGTCATTTGACTGCGGCTATGCTGGAGCATCGCCTTTAGTCGAGTAAATCGACCCCAGGACTTATTCTTTGTAAGCCTAGTACTTATTCTATCGGTCACTTTTTGCCGAACCGCTAAGTTACGAGGACGTAAACACACCAGCATCGGTTTTCAAGCGATGGTGGGGGAGACAAACACAGACACCCAAACATATACACACACATACATATATATATATATATATATACATACAACGGGCTTCTTTCAGTTTCCGTCTACCAAGGCTATAGGCTATAGTAGAAGACACTTGCCCAAGGTTCCAGGCAGTGGGACTGAACCCGGAAGCATGTGGTTGGTAAGCAAGCTACTTACCACACAGCCACATGCATACATTGTGACAAATCAGTCAGCGATAGAACCTATACATGGAGATTCAACTTGGTAGAAGCATTAGCCTGGCCAGGACTCTTTCATATAATAGCTTATCGTCTTAAAAAACGTGATGGACACATTGATAATGTAGGCACAGAAAAACCCACGCCACCCTTTTGTGGCATGTTCTTAAACAAAATGGTAGGATGTAATTCGAGGGAAATTTGGCTACTATTTCTAGCATGATTACAGACCGCGTAAAGATTTCTTTGTTGATTCGTTGTAAACCGTCGCCAATTTACTGTGGTGGTGAGGACTTTCAGTTTTAAACTCAGACACACGCAGCTGGCTTTGTCTTTCATCCTTTCGGGGTTGGTAAATTAAGTGCCAGTTACGCACTGGGGTCGATGTAATCGACTTAATCCCTTTGTCTGTCCTTGTTTTTCCCCTCTATGTTTAGCCCCTTGTGGGCAATAAAGAAATAAGAAACGTTAGCACATCGGACGAAATGCTTAGCGGTATTTCGTCCGCCGTTACGTTCTGAGTTCAAATTCCGCCGAGGTCGACTTTGCCTTTCATCCTTTCGGAGTCTATTAAATAAGTACCAGTTACGCATTGGGGTCGATGTAATTGACTTAACCCCTTTGTTTAGCCCCTTGTGGGCAATAAAGAAATAAGAAACGTTAGCACGCCCGGCGAAATGCTTAGCGGTATTTCGTCTGTCTTTACGTTCTGAGTTCAAATTCCACCGAGGTTCACTTTGCCTTTCATCTTTTCGGAGTCGAAAAATTAAGTACCAGTTGAGTACTGGGTCGATATAATCGACTGGCCCCCTCCCCCAAAATTTCGGGCTTTGGGCCTAGAGTAGAAAAGAATACATAGTGTAGGAATCACGCCGCACGAATGATTAAAGCCCCGTTTTACTTGAATTCACTCGGCTTGCGGGTCACAATCAAGCGATCGAAGGACTTCAACAAAATATTGAACACGGTAAGCCTTCCCTCCTACTTTCCTTTCCATCTTTCTTCTTTCTACATCTACAGCCATTATGAAAAAGAAAAACGCATTATAAATGAACCAAGCAATCTATATTGTATTGTAATACATACATTTAGATTGTCCCATTTACGTTTATGAATGACTAGTAAAGGATCTATGAGGCGTTACTTTTGGAGGTTTTTAGATAGATAGTTAATAAACGACATCGTGTGTAGCGATTTAGTCATGCATAAAACATGCTAACTCATCCATCTAAAGTGAATAGCTTGTTCGGTCAGTTTTTATCGGTTTGCTTCTAACATTTATTAAGGTTCTAATAAGGCTCATTTGTTTCTGTTTTATTGTTTCATTGATCTTATCCCGTCTTTGTCTTTTTCATTTGTTTTATTGTTTCTTGTATCCTCCTCCTCCTCCTCCTCCTCGTCTTCTTCTTCTTCTTCTTCACGAGAGATACGTATGGTCTTTAAATGTATACTTCGGTTGTGTCTATAATTTGCACTCATGGTTTAACAAGTGAAATAACTCTGAAATTCTTATGTTGTAACGTTCAATTTTCTTCCTGATTTTTCTTCTATAATACATAATATACACAGAAATATATATAAATAGATAATTAAGAAGTCCACTTTGCAACCGCATGGTTTTAGATTCGGCTTCAAAGAAAATGTCCTTTACCTATTGGTTCATGACTGAAATTGGTACAGTGAAACTATGAGTAAGCCCACCACACATACATACATACATGTATGTGTGTGTGTATGTGTGCATATATATAATATATATATATATATAAGTGAAAATGGATGCATTAGATGCGCGACAAAACTACTGTATTGGTTGGTGCTCTGCTGCGTGGTGCAATATTGTTCTCTGCGCTCAGTATGGGACTAATGCGAAATATAGAGAGCAAATCTATTATGAGAGAAAAACAAGTAGCACGAATTTGGAATTCTTTATTTCATGTTTCTGCGATCGATTGTGTATATATATATATATATATATATATTATGATAATAATATTAGGGATAAAAATTCAAATTTACAGGGAAGAATTCAATTTAATTTAATTTTGATAAATTAAAATTAAATTAAATTTCACAATATATAATATATGAATATATAATTTAGAGAAAAACCCCAATTATTGAATTCATCCATCAAAATCCAGAAACACATATACAAAAATTTGATAAGTAAATACACTAGAAAGACCTATAATAAAAATCAAAAAGGTACAAAGAAATAAATATTAAAATAATAAAATGACTACACGTGTTTCATAACCACATTTTCAAATAGAAAATAAAATAAAAATCAAATCGATTCAAATCGATTATTTTAATATTTATTTCTTTGTATTCTTAGTGTATTTACTCGTTAAATTTTTTACATGTGATTGTGGATTTTCATGGATGAATTCAATAATTGGGTTTTTTCTCTAAATTATATATATATAGATAGATAGATAGATAGATAGATAGATAGATAGATAGATAGATAGATAGATGTGTATAACATCCCTAATGTACATGCAGACGTAGATCAGCGTACACTATAATATTTTGTCTCAGAGAAACTTCTCAAAGTGAACTGTGCATTAAAGTTAGGCTTAGAAAGTCGGCGATAAACTAAGACCGTATTTCGCCCCAATTTGATTCTCAGTGCGACGAATATCCTCAGATATTCCAAGCTAAGTTCAGAAAATATTTGTTCCGATATAGAAATCACTAGATAAATCATTCACCGATTTGTACGAAAGTTAAGGAGGGCAGAATTAAACAAATTTCAGAGAACTAGAACAAAATACCTCTTTATCACGCAATGTTTGGGAATATTCCTTACTGAGGGGACGAGATAACACTGAAGCGCCGTGTCTGGCCTTCTGTGAGACTAGATACCTACATGGCCCAACAATTTAGTTCTCATTATGTAATTTCCGGTACAGAAACACCTACAACAAACTTATAATACATAATCAAAAAAGTATACGCCAGTAAATCCCCGCATGCGCACATTATATTGATATATGTGTGTGTTCATATGTATGTGTGTGTGTGTATATGTGTTTCTGTATATATATATATATATATATATATATATATGAGATTCTTCTGTTTGCTTCGCCATCAAAATGAAAATAAATGGTTCAAGGGAAGCTATTATGCTTTTTCTATATCTCTTATATTATTGACTAAATATGTCGCAGCAAAAATTATGCAATGGTACAACACTAATTGTGCACAAACCTATGAGGAACTGCATTGAGGCAAATATTCTCACTGATTGTGGTAAACGTGACACCGCCTTCGTTCCTCGCAAACCAGTAAAACCATCTAATGTCCCATTCCAATTTAAGCCGTAACAGTTTTCTATCCCACTTTCTTTTGTCATGAGCACTAGTAAAACTCAGGACCAAACACTATAAGTCACTGGATTGCAACTTGAATAACAAACCAAAGTTCGTATATGAAATCCATCTTTTTTCTACTTAAATTATTACATGTTTTTCTCTTATATAATATGCACATACACCTGTGGCCTTCTCAATGCCATCGCGCAGTCAACTGGATTCCGTTAAGCTATTCTTCTATATGATATAGCTATTCTTCTAGCTTCATTCCCGTTCAAATTGAATCTTTCAATTCTCCTTTGGCATACCACCTATTTAAATGTGGAAAGGAACAGTGAAAAATGGATGTTCCAGTTGACCTGTAGCTTTTCAGTGCCATCGCATTCATCTGGATTCCGTAAAGCTATTCTATATGATATACCCATTTTTCTAGCTTCTTGGCTCGAGAAAGAGTAAAAGTAATTGCCCGATCAGCGACGGGTATTACTGCTAGTGCATATATATATATATATATATATATATATATATATATATA
>NC_068984.1:115188177-115190327 GCF_001194135.2 Octopus bimaculoides | reverse complement strand
ACACACACACACACACACACACACACACACACACACACACACACACACACACACATACATTTGTATAGAATATAGACAAAAGATAACAGATAAAAGGTAATATTTATACGAAAAGTTGCATGTGCAAAATTTCATGATTATAACCAGTTCTTATCCTAACATCTATTTCAAATTATCTACGACTGGTTTATATGATAATGCATATTATGGAAGCAAGTGTAATATGGAGTATTGTAAGTATACACGAAATCATAGTAAAGTATCAAGTAGCACAAATTTTGATAGCTCCATTCAGCAGACCATGGTATTCTGTTCAGAGACTCTGCTGCACCGAGTTATCAAAATCCATGCTAGTTCATACTTTACTTTGCTTTTATATATATCCTACAATATTCCCTTAGTAGTTCACCTGCTTACATAATATACATTATTATATCAAGCAATCATCGATAACTCGAAACAGCTATAAAGATAATACTTGATTACATCATAACTGTATATGCAACTCCATGTAAATACATTCATTATGCTTGTCGTCGATCGTGTTGTCTTTCTATTCCCATGCACAGTAGACTTCGATCGTTCTTCTATCCGACTTTTTATCTGCAGACGACATCATCCTGATGCAGAAGCTGGAGTTTAGGAGTCTTATCTCTCCGAGGAGTACTGCTTGGTGACTATCAGTGTCACGCGTAAACTAGCATTTTATCACCATGTGTTTATATGTGTGTGTGTGTACATTCATACTAACAGAGTGTATTGGTGAACAGTCAACGGCGTTGGAGAGCAGAAATATTAAATTTGTAGTCGAAAAAGTTAGAATACAGTCATGTGAATGTTAGAAAAGTGTTACCTGTATTATCATGATTCACGCTAGGTACCCAAATGCCGACACCGAGACTGCTGCTCAATGTTCTGGTAACACTGTAAAGGCTGTAAGACATGAATAGACAGCTGCAACGGAGACTATGAAACCGTGGCCAACAGAAAGGAACACAACAATCGTTCTAACTGCGTCTGCACGCCAGGGTTCATTAAAAAAACTGCAGGACATGGCCTTAGGCTCAATTTAGGCGGCTGTGTGAAGTTGCTGGAAATTGGTAAATCCCTGACTGGAGCGAATTGCTGCTGGAAGGCCATATGTGTGGCAGCAAGATTCGGCTCCTTACCATACCTACGGAAGGAGTCAGAAGTGGTTGTCGGAGAATTTCTACTTCTGCAATTCACCACCAATTTGTGGCTTCCTAATTCAGCTGATTGTAATCATACGGATTACAATGTGTGGGCGCGGTTGAGAAAGACACCTACTGTTCTGCCTGCAACACCAAGATCGAGCTGGTGGTCAAGATCAAGGAGGTGTTCGAGGATCTTCACAGGGACACAGTGAGAAACAAATGCGCCAGGTTATGGAACATTCTTGAGGTCATGGGGGAAGCCGATGGCGGTTACTTTGAGTAAACTGTTATCTCTCAGACATAATGTATTTGAAATTTAAAAAATTATTTTTGGATGGGATATTGTATTTTCTTTTCCTTTATGCAAACTATCAAATTTAGCCCGAACACCCTGTATATGTGTGTGTGTGTGTGTATCTTTGTATGTTATGTGTTTATGTATGTATGTATGTATGTATGTATAACATAAATACACTGGGATTGAAAATCCGGACAGGTACATTATAAACACTCTGATAACCATTCAGATCTGGTTAACCACATCGAATGATAGGTAACATTCAGAAGCGTTTAAGATAAAAAAAAGTAAACTACTTCCTTCGATACATAAATCATGAGTTCACTTCGTTATTCATCATGTAGCATGGAGAATTATACGCCTCCAAAATTTATTTATTAAGGTATATTCTTCATATTTCATTCCAACAATAAAGCTGCATATGATTGTCAACATTTAGATTTGAATGTGTTTTGATTTAATATAAATCAACTAAATGCACATATCTTCTGGATAAGTGTTCTACTGTCAAAGGACAGTAGAACACTTAGCCAGTAGAAACATGTCTCTGAATTGAATATGAAGAAAATACATTAATAAATAAATTTTGAAGATGTGTAACTCTCCATTCTTTATTATGACATCTTGTATGTATATCTATCTATCTATCTATCTATCTGTCTATCTAAATATATATA
>NC_068984.1:115183652-115188128 GCF_001194135.2 Octopus bimaculoides | reverse complement strand
TATATATAAGAAAAAGGCGGTAGTCAGGATTTGGATAAGAACTATGAACTATTTATTTAACACTTTCATCCCTTTGAGGGTTTCATCGTGAATGATTTTTGTTATAGAAAATACATACCTTTATATATATATGAGTGAGTTGGAAACAAAAATCTACAGTTGAATTTGCTTCCCTGGGTTTGGGGAAGTGGATGTTTTTAGATTGGTTGAAATGTTCTTTGTTATTTTGAATCTATATGTGTGTGTATATGTGTCTATATGTGCATACACGCACATATACGTGTATGCATATATATATGTGTGCGTGTTGAATTTTTGGAGGCTTGGTTGCAGTGAGAAAAGGAAAAAGAAATGAAGAAAGAAAGAGAGAAAGAAAGAAAGGAGTGTTTTTTTTTCTGAGGTCGTTGAATTTGATCTCAGATCAAAAAAGTGAAATTTTCTAATCAATAGCAATAGATTTCTTATAGTCGTTGTGTAATTGACAGTATTTTCGGTCAGTTGTCATGTTACTCAGCTATAGAAAACAGAATCTATCGAATTATTTTAGAAGGTTTTTAAATGTGTGTGTTTGTATACATTTAAGAGCATGTATGTGAGAGAGAGAGTGTGTGTGTGCTGTATGCTGTTTGCTTAAGTTAATATTTCTAGTAATTCTAATAAAAGTAATGAGAACATTATTATTAATAATAATAATAATAATATCCAGTGATAATTTGGTTTGGTTCATCTGGGAAACTAATTTTTTTAAATAACGATTTCTCATGTGTTTGCAAATATATATTTTATACGTCGGTTACGTCGACCAGGGGTTCCAGTTGATTCGATCAACGAAGTAGCCTGCTCGTGAAATTAACGTGCAAGTGGCTGAGCACTCCACAGACACGTGTACCCTTAACGTAGTTCTCGGGAAGATTCAGTGTGACACAGAGTGTGACAAGGCTGGCCCTTTGAAATAGAGGTATAATAGAAACAGGAAGAAAGATTGAGAGAAAGTTGTGGTAAAAGAGTACAGCAGGGTTCGCCACCACCCCCTGCCGGAGTCTCATGGATCTTTAGGTGTTTTTGTTCAATAAACACTCACAACGTCCGGTCTGGGAGTCGAAACCGCGATCCTCCGACCGCGAGTCCGCTGCCCTAATCACTAGGCCATTGCGCTGGGCCACTGGGCCCTAAACACTGGGCCTCCACGATATATATATGTGTGTGTGCGTGCGTGCGTGCGTGTGTGTGTGTATATATATATATATAATTAGAGCAGAGATATTCGTTTAGGCATAATAAGTAAATAGACATTTGGAAAATCTGTTAATTCAATTTGATTTGCGATAGTATTCTCCAACGGTATGTTTGGTTGTTGTAGGAAAGTAAGCATAAAAGGTATCAGATACTGAAGGAAGGGAAGTAATTGAATTAGATTTCTGTCAAGCTCTCAAGCCATCTTCAAAATAGAGGTGTTAAAGTAAGGAAATGCGAGAGTATTAGCAAGTATACGAACACATAAATGGACATAGGTGACAGAGTCACATGTGCAATAAATTCTTGAGAAGAAGGGATTAATCAAGAGGTATTTCATGATAAGTCCTGCTGGCTATATTGCTGAAATATATCGGGATAAGAAGAGGCTATTATTGCAGTTGACTGTATGCGTACGAACCAAGTTAAGTATTTCTACTATAGACGCAAGGCCAGCAATTTTGAGGGTTAGGGGAAGTCGATTACATTTACCCTTGTCTTCAACTAGTACTTATTTTATCGACCCCGAAAGGACGAAATGTAAAGTTGACCTCGGTGGAATTTGAACTCGGAGCGTAAAAAAGCCGGAAGAAATGCCGCTAAACATTTTATTCGACGTGCTAACGGTTCTACAAATATGGGCAAATTGTATGAAACTAAATTGTTATCTACCTCGTGTTTCGGTCTCCAACAGCCATACAACCAAAAACAAGATACACCCGAGAGAAACGGGGTAGCCATAACTAGACTAACTTATATTAATCGGTGGATGCAGTTTATTTCATGATAACAGCTAGTAATATCAATATTAAGTAAAGAAAATAGCAAGTTTACGCAAAACAAAATCACCTACGATGACGTCAATAAAAACATTGTTGGTAATAGAGAAATTAGACAAAGAACGAGCAGACGAAGACTAATAAGGACCTTGTTAATGCAGAGGCATCGATGACAATAACGAGACGAGCAGAAGGCAAGTAGCTGTAGTGATAGCGACGACTAAAATGTAACGCCAACGTATAGCAAATTACCTACGACAAAATCAACCTCCACAAAGTTAACTTAAATTTAATCAATATACGAGACACCTGTAGTCTTCGATATATTGTCAATTATGCAGTTTTAACAGATTTTCACTGCGTAATCGTATATTAGTTTTGCGTTTTCAGTTTTATGCCGTTCACACTTTAGCGCTTCATATGAGCATGACGCGGTTCACACTCCTGTGCTTCATGTTAATATAATACAATGGAAGTAATATTTCCTGTTTGGGAATTTAAACACTGCTTTTGCTATTTATCCAGGTTTTTATGAAGACGAAAGTCTACTCTAGCCACACATAAATGTGTTTTTTTTTTTTTTCCGTGCACAAAAACTATCCGGTATGTGCTAAAGTGTTGAGTTAACATTTTCCTAGTGTGTATAACTTTTAGTTTAATCGTGTAATAAATTTAATTTTCTTTTAATTTTAAACCGTAGCGCAGTCAACATTTAACAAAATTTGACGATTTATTACTTCGAAATTGTAAATCAAAAGGTTATTTCGAACACATGATTTAATTGTTTTCTGTGCAGTTAATTCCATTTTAATTTTGATTACATTACGTGTGTGACAGGTACACAAACACGTGCGCGCGCTCACTCACTCGCATGGCGTAGACTGATCGTCTTAAGAGATTATTCATCCTCCAAATATATATCTTCTTCCATGGCGACGACTCTCCTTTAAAATATAGTACATAATTTTACATTCCGAGTTCAAATCCCGTCGAGGTCAACTTTGTCTTTCGTCTTTTCAATGTCGATAATATAATGTACCAGTCAAGTAATGCGGTCGATGATATCAACGAACTCATCCTCTCAAAAATTACTGGCCCCGTGCCTTAATAACAAAAACAGAGAGAGAGAGAGAGAGAGAGAGAGAAAGAGAGAGAGAAATATAAAACTTAGTTGTTTTGTACGTATTACTTATTCAAAATGTGTAACCTCGAGTTACTCCCCAACTGCAGAGGCGCTTTAGAGTGTTCAGATCGCTATTACAATGTCGTAGGTTCAATTCCAGGACTGGGCAGCGCGTTGCTCAACTGCTTTGAGCATGGAACTTCATTCCAATTTTCTCCTGCCTACTCAGTTGAAAGTGGGTAGTATCCTAGTACTTTCTCCCTCCATCTTTTTCATCTTGACGTGCTGCAAGGCCAGTCTGAGTGAGCCAAGTGAGTGTCTTTGCCTGTCAATAACTACATAGTCACTTCAAACATTTAACGAACGCCTGGTACATATTACTAAGTCATTTTCCTTCACGGATAACGGCTAGCTTTTTATTCTCCCGGTTTGAGTTATGTATTACCTTAGAATATTCTCTGCTCTGTACAGTGTATCATTTTAATTTGCAGCATAATCTTCGAACTTGAGGCAGGTCAACCAATAGAAATGAATGAAACATTTCGTATTTAAACATTGATCCTGCTTTTTATAATACCAAGCTGTACCTGTTTAGAATAGCAAGCTGCACTAGATAGCTCTTTAGAACAGCAAACTGCACTAGATAACTCGATTGAACTATTGGAAATAAAGGTCTTAGCATTGGACACAATTGCATCCGCAACGGAATGCGTATTAAAAACTCTTAAGACATCTATGTTATAACCATCTGCGTGCCAAACTTAACGTATATACACCACAGAAAGCATGATGTGCTGTTTTTTATTTGAGAGAAAAATCTTTTCATAGATATGTTGTGTTAAAATATATGTCAGAATGAGGTAAATTTAGATTCAGCAATGACTTATGAGAAAGTCAGAAGCGCTTCGGCCTTCATGGGCTTTGTTAATTACGTGTAGCCGGTCGTCATATGCCTTGTCAAAAAATGTACCGTCCAGTATATAGCGAACAATGAATAATATATTCACCAAGCTAACTTCAGTAAATAAAGTAATTTACTAGGCGAAGCTCTCATCAGCAGGAAAGTCAAAGATTAATATTATAAGTCTGACTTATAATGTTAATCTTTGACTTTCCTGCTGATGAGAGCTTCGCCTAATAAATTACTTTATTTACTGAGGATAGCTTGAAACCATGGTCCAGAATATAGATGGTAAATGTTTTTATTTTTCATTCCCTTTCGAAATTACCCCTAATTATGGTTTGGATTTTGACTACTCCTTCATGCGGTTTAGATGTCCGATTATGGCTATCTCTTATGTGTTTAAATGTACACTGTATGTATATATATATATATGTGTG
>NC_068984.1:115179786-115183515 GCF_001194135.2 Octopus bimaculoides | reverse complement strand
TGTGTGTGTGTGTGTGTGTGTGTGTGTGTGTGTGTGTGTGTGTGTATTTTTTCAATGTGTACAAATAACACGGAATAAATAAATAAATAGTTACCAGGGTAGCAAAAATTCACATAAGTGCCAAGGATGTTACAGCCTACTTATAAAGGTAGAAATTCCAGGGTTTAGTGAAATGCTTTTGTATTACTTAGATAAATTAAGAAACGGAGTTAAACGCAGGTGTTATTCAAATCTTTATACTTCCGACATATGTTTCGAAGAAAACATTGGTATTATTCCCGGGGGAATAAAATGACGTAAAACAATGTAATCATCTCGTCAGAGAAAAAAAGAGAAACAAAACACACCAATTAGCCATTTTAACCGAATGTGATTACCGCGTATATGACGAAGGGAACGCTGGCAAATTATTCTTTTTAAAAACCGTTAATAGATTTAACGTCAAAGGCAATTTAGAGAAAGAGAAGGAGGAGAAAAATCTATTAACAGTATTTTTTAAAGAACTTGCCAGTGTTCCCTTCCTCATATACGTGGTAATCACATTCGGTTAAAACGGCTTATTGGTGTGTCTTGTTTCTCTTTTTTCCTAACAAGATAATTACATTGCTTTACATCATTTTACTCTATCAAGATTCATACCAATGTTTTCTTCGAAACATATGTCGGAAGTATAAAGATTTGAATAACACCAGCGCTTAGCTCCATTTCATAATTTATATATATATATATATATATATATATATATATATATAGCAATAAGAAAATGGAGGAGAATATGCGGTATCCGCATATTCTTATTGGTATCCGCATATTTCTTATTGCTATATAAATTTTGGGTAAAATAACCCCCTTTTACCCGCACCCACTTATTACACTTGGTATGACATTAGTGTAACAATAATTGAGTACCCTCCCAGCAGTATATTGGATAGATACTATCCCTTAGTGGGTTGAATCCTCAACTCCTAACTCTCTTGCATTATATATATATATATATATATATATACACATACATACATACATATATTAGACCGAGATAAACATTGCCCCTGCAGTGTACTCAATGTATGCAATTGAAACCGAATAGCTTGAAATTACATCAGATAATATTGATTGTGTTTCCTGCTAAAGAAGTGAATATGTATATAGAATTCTGGTGTCTTACTTGACAGTCAGAGGTGTATTATCTTAGTTTTAACACTTACGAGAAGCTGCATCATAAAAAAAAATCTTGATATTTTAGAATGTGGTTAGAGCCATTTTGGTGGAAATAAAAACGTTTTGATGATTATTGTTGTACAACTAGTATGACTAGGTTTTGTTCTGTTTTGTTTTGTTTTGTTGATTACCTTAATTGTGATAATTACTGGGTGCAGCAGAGCTTTTTGCAGTTATTTAATGAATTATAATGACGAACATAAAGTATTTTTTCTAGTCGTAATAAATCAGCCATATTTAGTTAATAATTGATAAACTTAATACATACTTTTAAGTTTAGAAAATAATAGATTTGATAAATCACCCACACATTTACGTTTACTAAATCATCAATTGCTTTGATAATCATCTATACTTTTAAGTTTAGTAAATAATTAATAAATTTAGTTAATCAGCCATACTTTTACATAGTGACTTTGTGCGTGTCTTCTCTTCAGGAAGCACAGTTTTATTAATCTGTAGCGACTGATAACAATTTTATTCCGCCTACTTGTTCATCAATAAATATCTTGTTCGATTGACACGATTCTAGATAAAGTGATAACCTAGTATATCTCTTCTCTATTGTCCGCACTAGAACAAGCCTGTTCTAGTCAAGATCCATAAAAAACATGAATGAATGAATAAATAAACTAATTACGTAGTACGTCAATATTGCCATGCATAGTCAGATATTTTCAATAGAATGCTAAAATATATAGAACGACATACATCCAGAGTCTTTTTGACATGTAGCTTCTCTCATATCCGTATTTAAGTGTCATTGGTTAAAGTGTAAGCCTTACCTGGGTGTTTTTGCTGCGATATTTATTGCTAAACATCTCCAAACGAATTGCACCATGGAGGGAACCACTTCAGTTTTCCCACACACTTGATAAAAACCTATTCTTGCTTGCTTAAGAAGCTTGGTTCCCAAACACGTGGTAGACGGCAACTGAAAGAAGCCCGTCGTGTATGTATGTATATATATATATATATATATATATATATATATATATATATATATATATATATATATATATGTGTGTGTGTGTGTGTCGCTTAAAGAATATATAGTATTTGCGAGTGGAGAGAGCTTTCGTCACTAGCTTGTGGTTGTCTCACACTGAAGATGAGTAACCACCCAGAAACCTAGGTCTGTGAGCATCACGTAAAGGTAGAGATGAAAGCGATGACCCCCCCCCCCGCCACTTGCAAATGACATACGGACACAAATTGTGTTTCGATAGCCAGCTGGAAAAGCTATTTTCCTGGGGGTAAAACAACAGTAATATCATCCTTTATAAGACTGCTATATTCTGTTGGCATATAAACTTTACTAATATATATATATATATATATATATATATGTGTGTGTGTAAAACAAATTGAAATGACAAGGGAATAAGAAATTATGCCATGAACATCATTAGCTTGCAACTGTTTCTGCTACAAGATGCAATGTAATGAAGAATGAAGTATTGTTTATTTGAAAATATTGTATTTTGGTCAAACTATCGTATCTTCAGTTGCTTCAGATGTCAAGATATGAAAATTGAAAATTGTCAAAGTGTATCACAACGGTTTAGTAATGGAAAAAGCAACATTTTAGACTTACGACACTTTTGCATAATAGCAACGATACTTATATATATATATGACATGATTTATTTTGCAACGGAATATGATGCTATATAATTAAATTTCATTGTTTTTTCATTTTGTATATAAAACTATCCAATAGAGTTCTTATCTAAAAGTGTTTGAAATACACTTTTCAGCTGAAAACTAAACATATCTATTGGTCCGAACTAGCTCTAAAAAAATTTCTATTTGTAATATGTATAATCCTATATTTTAAAACCAAGCTGCAGGATATAAATATTGCAGTTGCCAATATGACAGCTGGTCTATTGATAAAAAATAGGAAATGGAAACATAAATTCTCGCTTGACGCTTGAAGTCACGTCGACTGTAAACAGCAGCCCTGTAATTAAAATAACTTGTCTTTTATATCAATATTATATTATATAAGAAAAAAACTATGCAAGAAATATTATTCTGTAGAGGTGTACGTTGGATGAGAATAGTCTAACAATTTTCTTAACTAACGCGTATCTCTACAATAATTCTATATATGTGTGATATTGTCCGCAAAATCCCTATTTTTATTCTTCGTTGTTTCTCTACAGCGCTAAGAATCTTATTCTGGACATGATTTAAACTTAGAACATAGTAACGATATAAATATATGATATGATATGGAGTGAAACAAGAGGATATTCTGGCACAAACTTTACTGCATTATATATATATACACACGTACATATATATATATATATATATATATATATATATAATAATAATAATAATAATAATAATAATAATAATACATTCGTGGCTGTGTGGTAAGACGGTTTCAGATTTAGTCCCACTGCGTAGCACCTTGGGTAAGCGCCTTCTGTTATAGCCTCGGGCCAAACAAAGCCTTCTGAGTGGATTTAGGAGACGGAAACACAGAAACTGAAAGAG
>NC_068984.1:115171171-115179052 GCF_001194135.2 Octopus bimaculoides | reverse complement strand
TTTGTTGGCACTCCGTCGCTTATGACATCGAGGGTTCCAGTTGATCCGATCAACGGAACAGCCTGCTCGTGAAATTAACGTGCAAGTGGCTGAGCACTCCACAGACACGTGTACCCTTAACGTAGTTCTCGGGGATGTTCAGCGTGACAGTGTGACAAGGCTGGCCCTTTGAATTACAGGCACAACAGAAGAAAGAGTACAGCAGGGTTCACCACCATCCCCTGCCGGAGCCTCGTGGAGCTTTAGGTGTTTTCGCTCAATAAATACTCACAACGGCCGGTCTGGGAATCGAAACCGCGATCCTATGACCGCGAGGCTGCTGCGCTAACCACTAGGCCATTGCGCCTCCACCCCAGCTGCAGTGACTGTATTAGAAAGCACTTTCACCACTCATCTTTTTAAATCTTTGTCTAGTTCCAGTCTCTTGCGAGAGTGATTATCAGCAATGTCCTCCTATATGCAATGCTCATATCAAGACACTTCACGTCTCTTTTGCAGATATCTTTGAAACGAAGATGGGAGTAGACTCTGTGTTGTCTTATCGGCGGTCAGTTCACCATAGAGTATGTCATTTGGGACCCGCCTATCTGACGTGCCGTCTGTATGGCCCAATCAGCAGAGGCGTTGTAGTTGCAGTATGATGAGAAGGCTGGGTATATGCGTGCACGCCAGGACCTCATTGTTCGTGATTGAGAATCCACCTCAAGTTTTGTAGATGGAAGGCCATGCACATACCCTTCTACGGGGTGCGGCAAAAACCCCAATTCACCATTTTTGATAAAAGTTTCAACAGCAAATGCACAACGTGCACTAGTCCAAACTAAGAAGATAACTAAAAAGGAGAACGATAGGACGTTAGCTACAATAGCATACAGTTACTACCTGCCATACTTTACTAGCCCCACGCCAAAGCCGTGTTAAATATGGGAAGTTTTTCTGCCAGTCCCTGTTATAAGCTACATAAATGCATTAATATTCATATTACTATAAATGCTTGGTTTGTTAAGGCGCAGGAGTGGCTATGTTGTAAGTAGCTTGCTTACCAACCACATGGTTCCGGGTTCATTTCCACTGCGTGGTACCTTAGGCAAGTGTCTTCTACTATAGCCCCGGGCCGACCAAAGCCTTGTGAGTGGATTTGGTAGACAGAAACTGAAAGAAGCCCGTCGTATATATATATATATATATATATATATGTGTGTGTGTGTGTGTGTGTGTGTATGTGTGTGTGTCTATGTTTGTCCCCTCAACATCGCTTGACAACCGATGCTGGTGTGTTTACGTCCCCGTAACTTAGCGGTTCGGCAAAAGAGTCCGATAGAATAAGTACTAGGCTTATAAAGAATAAGTTCTGGGGTCGATTTGCTCGACTAAAGGCGGTGCTTCAGCATGGCCGCAGTCAAATGACTGAAACAAGTAAAAGAGTAAAAGAGAGTAAGAGAGTATTTAAAAAAAATTATTATTCATTTTGAATGAAACACCTAGATAACATTTTAAAATCATATGTCAGTATGATTAAATAGGCTTAGGATTGAAGGGCATTTCAACTGTAACACTCCCGAATTCTTATATCTAAAACTGTGTCGAATGTATCTTATTTTGAAGACAATAGGTTATAATTTGAAGGAAGGAGGATTTTGCTGCTATTTCTAGCGAGTCGATTATACGCGTACATAGTAAATTCACTGCTGTTAAATCAATGAATACCACATAAGTTCAACATACATATATATACACACCTGGGACATGCATTTTCCATCCAATAATTCTATCGTTTATCTTTTTATCTCTCCTCTGTATTCGACCTTCAACATATCCAATGTTTTGCACTCATTCAGCAATTACGTAGTTGTCACACATGCATACATATTCACATACATAGCCACACGCACAGGAGGAGGAAGATAATGCAACATAGACTTCTGACACACAGACACCCATATGCGCACACACAGACACACGCAAACTTAACAAGACTTTATATATAAATTCGACAATAACTTTTGCTTGATTACTATTCAGTCGATAAATCAGAAAAAGAAGAGATTCTAGCAATAAAAAATAGAAAATCGAAACCAAATACATCCCATCTAATCATTTTATTGGTGGCGCTGGTAGAAAGATTAGAGATCCGAAGCAAATCGTAACAATCATTGATATTTCCAAAGCAATCGCGATATTTCCATTAGAATCACTGATCTATCAAGAACAATTATCGATGCTGCCATAACAATCACAAACACTTGTGTTTCAAATAGATTTCGAGTAGCACACAGCTTAAGTACATTTGAAGAAGGACAAAGAAATGGTTTTGATTGTAATAGTAATATATTAAGTAGAAATTATCTCTCTTGATTTTAAGTGGCTCCCAGTCTTTCTTCAACGTCAATCACTAACATTAAGACTTGTCAATGGAGAAATAGTGATTTTTAACCAAGACAAATACTTAGTTTTGATGTTGAAATATTCTGGGTATATTCTGCTTAACTGATGAAATTTGTCGACTTAAGCTAGCATTACGCAATAATTTTTAATTGCTTTCAGTCCACTCAACAATAAATGTGAAGTGTTTGTTAAAAATAGTGCACAGTATTGTTGTTGAATAGTTTAATGACTTTTCTGTTGCATGCGTGGAGAAGGTAACGAATTTTCTGTAATCAATAACTCGCACTCTATTTTTTTTATCCCCGAATAAATAAATATTTAAAATCGATAATAAATTAATTACTAAGCGGCGGAATTCAAGTAACATAAACGAAAGACTTAGCTTTAGCCTACAGCTGATTCATTTTCAAAGGATAAATAAAATAAAGAAAATATGGAGAAAGTTTTATTGTTTACTGTGTGACCCAGATTGATGCACTGGATTGCGTATTAGATTTGGAAAGGTTTTAAATTGTAACTTAAATCCAATAAACTAAAGTGATATTTAGAGACAACACGTTCGAATTAAAACAAAATCTTTTAAGAGAAAGTATTGGGACTAGATCAAGGGAAAGCTGCATTTTTATATTTTATGTAAAAAAAAAATTAAATACCTTATTTGCTTCACACAGCATTTGGTACTGACTGGCAAAAGCAGGTGAAGTATGTACACCTGTAGAAAACTGTCCTGTGGGAAAGATTTGGTGAAATGCATGGCAGGTTTCAAAATGTGTCAAAAAAATTGATAGCGTGCAATTTTTTCATGATATAGTATCTAAATGTAGTCATGAAATGTCAGATTTTTGTAAAATTGAGCTAATAATACGAGTTGAAGTTTTGGTATGGTTGTTTTTAGAATTGCGTAAAGAAATTGGGTTATTTCTATTTGAACATCTTTTAAAATTTTCAACCAAGCTAAAGATCGCTGTTAACCCTTTGCTTAGAGGAGGCGCAATGGCCCAGTGGTTAGGGAAGCGGACTCGCGGTCATAGGATCGCGGTTTCGATTCCCAGACCGGGCGTTGTGAGTGTTTATTGAGCGAAATCACCTAAAGCTCCACGAGGCTCCGGCAGGGGATGGTGGCGAATCCTGCTGTACTCTTTCACCACAACTTACTCTCACTCTTACTTCCTGTTTCTGTTGTGTCTGTAATTCAAAGGGTCAGCCTTGTCACACTGTCACGCTGAATATCCCCGAGAACTACGTTAAGGGTACACGTGTCCGTGGAGTGCTCAGTCACTTGCACGTTAATTTCACGAGTAGGCCGTTCTGTTGATCGGATCAACTGGAACCCTCGACGTCGTAAGCGACGGAGTGCCAACAACAGCAACCCTTTGCTTGTTCTTGTATTTTCATAAATTTGTTAAACGTCCTTGTTTGTTTTCAGACTTTTAGGTTATACGTTCTGAGTAACATAAAGCTTTCATATGTCTCAGCTTACACTGATAGCTCTAGTGAAAAAAAAAGGGTAAGTGTATCATATATGATGAATGGATGCCAGGGAAATATGTCATGGGTATCACATGACACAGAGGACAAGCGAAGGGTTAATGGAGAAATACAATATACCAACAGGATATTTTGAAAATCCGAAGTAAAATTTACATTATTAAGGGTAAAGTAAAAATGATAGTGAGTGGTGGAGGTAGCAACATAACCAATGATAATGTTAAGTGTGTTGAAAACCTCGGTGGTTTTTCTTTTACTATTAAACAAAATTGCATTCAAGCAAGTGGATATGTCAGAAAGCTATACCATTCTCCACATCAAACACTGATCGTTAGTTTGGTTGAACGTTTTAAAAGCCGTTCAAATAGAATAACCCAATTTTTTTACGTAATTCTAAAAACAATTGAACCCAAACTTTGAGTCAAGATACAAAATATACAAGTTTATAACGTTTGTCTGATACGTGTAAACTGAAGAGTAGCTTCGAATTGACAACCCATTTATAAACCCGTTATACTTGGGAAAACTTTCAATGAAAGAAAAAAGACATAGGAAATTGAATAGGCATTGCAAATGATTTTAAGTTACAATCAAAATCCCAACAAGTAGAACTGACAGAATTTTTTGCATTGCATTATTAATGGAAAACACCCTATTAAAAGCTGAAAAGCTTTAAAGGTGTCAAGGCAATTTCCAACTACATATTTCAGTGAAACAAGTTCTTTTTCACTATATTCGATAACAAAAAAGAATTTAAATATTTAAGAGGAACCTAAATATAGAAGCTGACATTAGGTTACAAGTACTTCACAAATATCAAGGCTCTCTATGGCAACGAGCTGGCAAAATCGTTAGCACGCCGGGCAAAATCGTTAGCACGCCGGGCAAAATCGTTAGCACGCCGGGCAAAATGCTGTGCGGTATTCCGTCTGTCTTTACCGTCTGAGTTCAAATTCCGCCAAGGTCGACTTTGCTTTCATCCTTTCGGGGTCGATAAAATAAGTACCATTTGATTTTTGGAGTAGATGTAATCGACTTACCCCCACCTCTGAGGTTTTTGGTCTTGCGCCAAAATTTGAAACCAATATGAGGGTTCTCTGCAAGCAGAAACAGACTCCATTTAAGTCACTAACTTTTATTATCTTGATTATGAGGGTGAAGTTTTCAACTCATTAAACACCTAAATTATGTCAACACGATGTTATTTTACTGCTTATACGAAGCCCTGCAATAATGAAATATTTCTCAAACATCTTTCAGTTTCCGAAAACGCTCTTCCACTTTAGGAAGTCGCATGGCTGTGAAGATTTTGAGAGATCTGGAGATCTGTAGGCGCAGGAGTGGCTGTGTGGTAAGTAGCTTGCTTACCAACCACATGGTTCTGGGTTCAGTCCCACTGCGTGGCACCTTGGGCAAGTGTCTTCTACTATAGCCTCGGGCCAACCAAAGCCTTGTGAGTGGATTTGGTAGACGGAAACTGAAAGAAGCCCGTCGTATATATATGTATATATATATATATATACATATATATATATGTGTGTGTGTGTGTGTGTGTGTGTGTGTGTGTGTTTCCCCCCACCATCGCTTGACAACCGATGCTGGTGTGTTTACGTCCCCGTAACTTAGCGGTTCGGCAAAAAGAGACCGATAGAATAAGTACTAGGCTTCCAAAGAATAAGTCCTGGGGTCGATTTGCTCGACTAAAGGCGGTGCTCCAGCATGGCCGCAGTCAAATGACTGAAACAAGTAAAAGAGTAAAAGAGTATAAGAGAACTTAGATCTAAAATACTTTGATCTTCTCACTGAGGTCTAAACACTTTAGTCTGATAACACTTTAGACCCACTTTAGACTAAACAAATTTAGTCTAAACAGTTTAGTCTAAATACTCAAGTCAGAACCTTTTGATTTAATAGCTTGTGTTATTAGGTCTTTTGTTGGTAGCCTGCATTTCGAGTGTAGTGTCGTTTCTTATTAGCAAACGAATGTTATTTGCTACATCTATTTATAAAATGAAAATTAGTTCTATCATGCTTTGGCATAGGATCTTAGCACTTTGATGGCGTCATAGGAGTACCGTTCATGATATACGTAGTGTCTTGATCATTTTAGAGTTGAGGGATCCCATTCCTCGCCAAAGTCTATTTCTCCCAGAACGAAAGAAAGAGACAGACGGAAAGATAGAGTTAGACAAAGAGACGAATCCAACTCAGTATCGGATTTGGCATTATATTTTAACGATCCCGAAAGGATGAAAGGCAAAGGTGACTTCAGTGGCAATATAATAATAGCAACTGTATTTCTTTCTAATTTTGGCACAAGGCCAGCAATTTTAAGAGGAGAGGGGTTAGTCAATATCGTCGACCTCAGTACTTCACTGGTATTTAATTTACCGACTTCGAATGAACGAAAGTCAAAGTCGACCTCGGCGTAAAGAACCTGGAGTAATGCTGCTAAGTATTTTGTCTGATGCACTGATGATTCTGCTGGCTCATCATCCGAATAATCCTTTCTATTATAGGTACAAGGCCTGAAATTTTTAGGGGAATGGGCTAGGCGATTACATCGACCGCAGAGCTCATCTGGTTCTTATGACATCGAACCCAAAAGGGAGGAAAGGTAAAGCTTGACTATAGCGGAAATTGAACTCAGAACGCAACGAGTTGCAACAAATACTACGAGGCATTTTGTTCGACGCTCTGGCAGTTCTGCTAGTTCAACGTTCCACGTCTTAACCAATAACGATGAAATTGTGTTAATGTTCATTATTCTAATAAAATCAATGCACATTATTTGCATTATTTACATTTAACAGATATTTGTCCTCATCTTGTTTGTTGATAACACAACATTTCGGCTGATATACCCTCCATGCTTCATCAGGTGTCTTGGGGGAAATTTCGAACCTGTGTTCTCATTCCAAGGTATTTTTCGGTGTTGTTGTTGTTATTATTATTATTACTATTATTATTATTCAGGTCACTGCCTGGAATCGAACTCGGAATCATGGGGTTAGTAGCTCGCGCTTTTAACCACTACGCCATATGCCCGTAGTGGTTAAGAGCGCGGGCTACTAACCCCAAGATTCCGAGTTCGATTTCACGTAGTGACCTGAATAATAATGATGATGATGATGATGATGATAACATCGAAAAATACCTTAGGAATGAGAATCCAGGTTCGAAATTTCCCCAAGACACCTGATGAGGGCTGGAGGGTATATCAGCCGAAACGTTGTGTTAACAACAAACAAGAGGAGGACAAATATCCTTCAAAATTAAATAATGTACATAATTCCTCATCTCTTAAATATAGAACTAAAAATTAATGCAACACGAAACAACGACAACAACAATAATGATATTGAAGCAGCAAAGATTACTGAAAACAATAAAATACATAATTTCATTGTCGTTGTTGTTGTTGTTACTCTTGTTTTTCCTTGAAAATATTTAATGATAAAAACAAACTGAGCGTTTTTGTTTTCGCTTTTTGGAAAACTCAGTAGGCCAAAGGTAAGAGAATGATACAGTGTTCGAACAAATATCTCCAGGTGGAAATCAAACAACAGTGTAGGTAGTGTGGGCTGTGTGAGAGTGTGTGTATGTGACTGTGTGTTTGTATTTGTGCGTGTATATGTGTAGGTGTGTGTGTGTGCGGTGCATAAATAGATAATGCATATGCTTATGTATTTATACACGCACACCCACACAAGCACACACATACATAAAATATTTATTTTATCTCTTTATACATATGTACATATATATGCAAATATATACATGTAAGTATACATATGCACACATACAAGTAATAACTTGCATACTTGTATACATACATACATACATACATATATATATATACATGCATACATACACATGTGTACTTAGCTTCACCGTTTTTAGCTTCACAGGTACACAGACACAAATACACACATGTATATATATATATAAATATATAAATATATATATATATATATATATATATATATATATATATATATATATATA
>NC_068984.1:115170287-115171084 GCF_001194135.2 Octopus bimaculoides | reverse complement strand
TATATATATATATATATATATATATATATATATATATATGTACATATATATACACATATATATATACATCCATCCCTCTTTCTTCCTCTTTCTCTATCTGTCTGTCTCTCTTTCTTTCTATCTGTCTGTCTCTCTCTCTTTCTCTCTCTCTCTCCCTTTCTCATTCTCCCACCTCTCTCTCACTATCTATACGTGCGCAAATATATGTACCTATATGCAGTCATGTCTATACACATACAAATATGTAACCCCTTGGATATAAACACACATATACATTCGTACTTCACTATATGTATATATACCAATATGCAAGCATATTTGAATATATACATCCACATCTGTTTCTGTGATTGAGTGTATGTGCATGAATGGTTATACGAGGGCGCGTATGTGTATGTTTATAACAACTAAGAGAAAACTTCAGATATTCGGTGGTGAACTATTTGTAACGCAATTTCCATATACGTTATGTATTTTATGATCAAAATATTAAAATATAATTGAAGTGTAAAACACATTACATTTCTAGATAGGTAAAGCGCTATTTTCTTTTCTTTTTTTCTTTGCAAGCATAAATACTTTATCGATTATTGAAATCAACGTCTTCTCTTATTGTTAGTACTTGTCATTTATTTCAACAAGTGTTTTCGCACAAACATCACGAAAGCCCATTGTTTACACGAACACTTACATTCATGTCTGTCTGTCTGACTATCTATTTATCTATCTATCTATCGACTTCCTCCGTCTCTCACCACCTCTCTCTCTCTCTCTCTCTCTCTCTCTCTCTCTCTCTC
>NC_068984.1:115161838-115169819 GCF_001194135.2 Octopus bimaculoides | reverse complement strand
ACACACACACACACACACACACACATATAATAAGGGTGAAAAATTGAATATTAATTTGATTAATATCAATTTAAAACCAGTGGCCTAGCAAATTGAAAAATGTGAAGATTCAGAAAAATTATATTACAAAGATATAAGAGGGATGACCACTAAGTGGACATCCCTTTTGCTAGAAGAAGACCACCTATGGTCTGACCACTAAGAAAAGATTGTTCTCAAGAAAATTCAGCAAGCACTAGAACGTAAGCGAGCAAGACAAATGAAAAGATACAAAATATAAAGATTAGTCATAGACCGGTTAATGGCTGTCGGAAACTGGGCTGCCATTGGTCAAGGCGAGTGCCATTAGAAATGGAATTGAAGATGGTTCAGTGGAACTGAACGTGGAATCACATGACATTGGGGCAAATGTCTTCACCACACAATTGTGTCTGAGCCTATTTTTACATAAGTTTAACCTTTCTCATACAATAGCTACATACTTCGTAAGTTTTGCATTCTTCTGTACGATGAAATATTTTTATTACGAGATTCCTATTACATTTTTCTTCTCATTTTAGACTTTGTATTTCATCCCCTACACCCACCGGGCTCGACAAATATACTAATGCACCGTTAAGTACTGGGATCGATGTTATCAACTAACGCATTCCCCTCAAAATTGCTGGCCCCGTCACTAAATCAGAAACCATTTAATATTTAATTGCATTTACCGTAGGTCAATAAATAAATATTTTTAAACTTACATTATTAAATGAACAGTGGTTCAAATTTTTATTCCTTCATTTAGATGCTGAGATGGTTGGGTATTTTAATATCCTATGATAATTATATTTTTTAAGGTGATGAACTGGTAGAATCGGGAGTACGTCGGGAGAAAATGCATCACTACATTTGTTCTGACTCTTTATATTTCGAATTCAAACCTGGCTGAGGCCACCTTTGCTTTTCACCCTCCCTTGGCCAATGAAATATAAAAGAAAGTACCTTCAAAGTATTAAGGTTGATGATAGTGACTTATCCTCTCCATTTAAAACTGCTGGTTTTGTGAATAAATGTGAAATCATTTATATTTAGTTATTTTTATTACTATGGTTTCTGTTTTCGGCTTGCAATTCCAAGTAATCGTTACATTTAATATTTATTACATAGTTTATAATAAATACTAACCGATCTGATGGTCATGTTACTGAAAAGCTAATGTTAAAATAAACACTACAGAATTGTGAGCTGATAAGAACACCTTTGAGAAATAGCTGGTATATTGTTTCCATAAAACAAGCCGAATTTTCTTACTTTGAATGTTTATTTCGCTTCCTCTCATCTTTATTTCTCTTAATCTCTCTCTCTCCCTCTCTCTCCTTTTCTGTATCTCTGTCTTTCACTGTCTCACTTCAGGCTACTTTGGGTTTTATAAATTCGAAATAGGACAGAAAGGTCGCGAAATGTTCGTACAAAAGCCGAACTGTATTGGATCTAATATTTTCTATAATTATGTTATTTTAGTAAACATATATTTATCTATTGAGGAAGACGGGTCCAGAGTTGTGAAAAATAATCAGTTCACCTCAGGAGCTTGTAATCTAATAGTCATGTATAAATAATAAATGTATATAAATAAGGACTGAAAATACTTGTTGCAATAAATATTCACACCAAGTAATAAATATCTGTAAAACAATATTGATTTAAGTTATCACCCTCACTCTCTACTGACGCATGCACGCATGTACGCATGTGCACACACGCGCGCACAAGCACACACAAGAAGGAACACAAAATATGCTATATTTTATCTATTTCCCTCTGTCTATCTATTTCTCACTTTCTCTCTCTATATATATACACACACACACACACAAAACAAAACGCACACATAAGAAAGATTTCTGTTTACTATTCGAGTTTCATTCTATGTGATCTTTTGCAAGTTTGTGAATATATATGTCCGTGTGTGAGTGTGCGCGCTAGGCTGTGTGTGAGAGAGAGAGAGAGAGAGAGAGAGAGAGATAGAGAGAGAGAGAGAGAGAGAGATAGAGAGAGAGAGAGAAGAATTTATTGGCTGGTAAGAATATGAAATATGTACTTTAAGCGTTATAAATCAGAAATAGAAGATAAATATTAGTCTTTAGGTCAATGAGAACACCTAATCCTGAATTCTGTTATATACAATTTAAGAATAAAATTTCTTTCATTTATTAGCGGAGGAAATTTTTTTCTTATATCATATATCATTTATTCGTTAAAATGAAAAATATTTCACCACTTATTACTTCATTTACATTTATAGAGAAAATGACCTCGCTCACTATTTTTCCCAACCGCGTGGTCTTGAGTTCAGTCCTGCTGCATGGCACTTCCGTAAAAGTTTTCTACTATAGTCTCGGACCGACCAGTGCCTTGTGAGCGAAATTGAAAGACGCTTGCCTAAGGTATCTCGCAATGGAACGGATCCTAGAATCATTGGTTGGGTAGCAAATTTCTTACCACACAGGCATGCCTACTTATTATAGAGGACATATTTCTGTTCATTTGTTAATATGAAATTTCTATCAAAATGTTATTGGAACAAATTACTTCTGTTTATTACTGTGGCCAGTTTTCACTTATTGATGGGGAGTTTCTTATGTTTTTTCGTATCTCGATTTATCATTGATTTAATAACACGCAATTTTCCTATAGAATATCTTCTGTAGACTATCTTGATACATAAGTAAAAAGAATAAGATAAAACAATAAATAAAGATTTCAAATTTTGGCACAAGGCCAGAAAATTCGGGCGGGGAGGTAAGTCGATTAGATCGACCTCAGTGTTCAAATAACACTTATTTTATCGATCTCGAAAGGATGAAAGGAAAAGTCAACTCAGGTGGTATTTGAATCCAGAACGTAAAGACGAACGAAATGCCATAGAGCATATTGCCCGGTGTGCTAACGATTCTGCCAGCTCGCCGCCTTAAAGCTTCAAATAACAATGTGTAAACACTGGGTTAAAAAAACCTTTGGATAAAAAGATCGAAAGCTGCTCATAGGACTCGACTCCATATCTTTTATAAGCATGAGAGGCATTCTACTATTGGACCAAAGCAATCCTTCGAATTTGCCTCTTCATTTTAGAAACCCACTTCTTAACACCGTGAATTT
Source organism: Octopus bimaculoides (assembly GCF_001194135.2). NCBI lineage: Eukaryota > Metazoa > Mollusca > Cephalopoda > Octopoda > Octopodidae > Octopus > Octopus bimaculoides. Next base: position 115,166,675 of record NC_068984.1, on the reverse strand, counting down.
TATGTTGTTGACATCCCAAGAGTTTAGAAACTTCGAGAGAATGAGAATTAATTTGGGGCAACGGTTTTAAATCGAAGTATATAGAGCTATGGTATCTCAGCATGGCCGCAGTGTAATGACTGAAACGAGTTAAACATAAAAAGACAACAGTGTGTAAATATTGGGACCGGAAACCTTCTGTACAAAGGATTTTTAAACCCACTATTTACATGCTATTATTATTCATAGCGTTATCTACTTCGAGTTAAAACCTTTCCAAAAGAAAAAAAAACGGAAACTATTTCATGATCCTTTGAAGTTCTTAATGTTTTATGACGTCGAAAAGAAAATTCATTTCATTGATTACAGTGGACAATTTTCTTCGTTTATTACGGTGGAAGCAAGAGGAGAAAATTTGGTCATGAAATGTTTTTACTATATATTAATGATTTCTTTTTCTTTTGCATTTATTAACCTGACAAAATTTGGATTAATTGACTAGTAAGCATGTCCTTTTTTAATGAATTAGACAAATTAGTACAGTGCCAAAAATTTCATGTATTGCCACAAAGATGTTGATTTATTTGTTTATTACGGTGGAAATTTTTTCCTCGGGTATTAGTGTGAAATTTCTTTCCTTATTCATAAATAGAATATAGTGTAGGTTATTATAACAAATTATTTATTAAATATCGCGGAAATTGTGTATATATTGACAGCAAGAAATTACTTTCATTTATGTCAGTGGAACATATATTTGACCAACTAATATAGTTTTTTTCAAATATATTAGTTGGTCAAAATTCTTCAATTTACTTCAGTGGACAATATATTTTAATTATTTGGAAACTTGTTTTTTTTTTTTTTTTTTGAATAGCAAGAGATTTCTGTCATATCCTCCATTGACAGAATATGAAGTGTTTTCCATGTATTGATACAAAATTTATTTCATTTTGAGTGGATATCATCATCATCATCATCATCATTATTTTTATTTTGTTACTATGAATTTGTTGTTAAATATTAGGACAAATTTTGTTCGCTTATTACTATGAAATTTCTCTCATAAGAATGGCACAAACCTGTTATTTATTACAATGTACAATGTCTTTTATTACCGAAGAAATTTCATTTATTACGGAACAACAAACTTTTCGTCTATTACTGTAAAATGTTTTTCATGGATTGACACTAAATTTCTTCCATATATTCCAGCAGATAATTCTTCTTTCATTACTTCTTTCATATATTAACAGCTCCAAATTACTTTTATGTGTGAAAACAGATTCAGCCGTGAAGATATCACTCAGACCAATGACGTCATTCTCAGTGTAGTGTGTTATTACGCATCTTCTATATCTATGTATGTATCTGCATGTGTATACATATACCTACACACATATAAATAGGTATGTACGTGTGTGAACGTACGTACATGTTTATAATATACATACATACATGCATATATACATATGCTGATGTAATTTATAAACTTTCGAGAGACCGGGAAATAATTCTAATTTATTTGGAACTGGATCTCAAAGCACATGCAAACCTTTAAATAATAGCATATAAATATTGGGTTGGATGATAACCCTTTTGGATAGAAAAAGTCAATGGCTACGTGAGGGACAGTCTTCGCCTTTTTCTACCCAAAAGGGTTATTCAATCCTATATTTGTATGTTACTATTTATAACTTTATATTCGTCTCGAGATGGCTGTGAGGAGTGACTGTGTGCTAAGAAGCTTTCTTTTCTTCTCAACAAAACGGTTCCGCGTTCAGTCTCGGACCGACTAAAGCCTTGCGAGTGGATGTGGTAGGCGGAAACTAAAAGAAGACCGTCGCAAATACGTGTGTGTGTGTGTGTGTGTGTGTGCTTGTATTTGTCCCCCCCCCTCCAAGCACTTGATAACAGATGGTATTTGCGTCCCCATAATTTGGTTCGGCAAGAGAGACCGATAGAATAACTACTAGGCTTTATGATTAAGTACTGGTGTTGATTCATTCGACTAAAAGTTCAAGGGGGTGCCCCAGCATTGCCGCAGTCTAATGACTGAAACAAGTAAAAAATAAATGATAAAAGACATACATACATGCATATATATATACATACATATATAACATACATACGTATATACATACATGCATGCATACATACATGAATACATAGACCGCTAAATCCATAAGTTTATTTTTTCTCTGTTTCTTTTCTCTTATTCCTTTCAATTGAAGAGCGTAGACTCGAAACGTAAAAGACTTTTTCACTTCCCCGAACGTCAAACTAATACATCTGTTTATTGTTCATACACCTGTCTTTGTCATTTGTTTTTATGTAAATTTCAACTACACACACACACACACACACACACATATATATATAAGCACATATGAACTAAGAAAGAAATCTATCCACGACAATAGTTTAGTTTATTAACCATTGTACAATTTATTAAGCTATGCAAACAGTTAAAAAAAAACGATGAAAAGTGTACATTGAAGCCTAAGCAAAGAAAATGTAATATTGCGTACTCAATAGGAATGGAAGACATTTTGATTACGATAAAAACGAAGAAAACATTGTTGCGGTTGCTATAGCTGTTGTTGTTGTTGTTGTTGTTTAGCACCAAGTGGGCCCGGACGGGAAAATTTATGCTCTAACGTATTTCAGCAATGAGTATGCCATCTATTTTTCCACTATTGTAAGCCGGTATTTCGTAATCAAATGCGTACTCTTTAAAAGAACAAGATGCTATTGGAAAGATATTTATTCTGCTATTTCTAGCTGCGTGAGTGAGTTCGAAGAGGGTTTCTCGTTGGTTCACAAAAAGAACAAAGAAAAATGAAAACAAAACAAAGCAAAACAAAAACAACCCTGTGGTTTCGTGTTCAGTTCTACTGCACAACATCTTGGGTAATTGTCTTCTGCTGTAGCCTCGGACCGACTGAAGTGAGTGGATTTGGTTGACTGAAACACAATAAATCCCATCGTATATATACACACTGACATACACTGATATGCGAGTGTGTACGTGTGTCTCTCTCACTTTGTGTTGTGTTTGTCCCCTCCCAAGCCATCCTCCTTGACAATCGGTTTTGGCTTGTTTACGTTGCATAACATTAGCAGTTCGGCAAAAGAGATCAGTAGAATAAGTATCAAACTTATAAAATAAGTATTGGTACCGACCTCTTCGATTAAAACCCTTGCTCCACAATGGGTACAGTCAAATGACTGTACACGTAAAAGAAAAACTATTGATAAAGAATGGAAATATAATTTTAATAGTTTAAAAATGTAAGGAAAAATATAATTGCCAGTAATAAATGAGAAAAATGTCGTTCTGCTAAAAAAAATATATATATGGCAAAAACCTAATAAACGAAGGATAACATCCGATATAAAAGATATTTTTTCTGCTCATTTAAGAAAGCAATTTGGTTCCTCTTGTATGCTAAAGAAAATATGAAGCTAAAAAGAAGAATAAAGAAGAAAACGTATATACTGTAATAAAGGAAAAAAATTCGTCACACTGAAAAGAAATATATGGAAAAGCTAACATGATAAGGGATGAAACATATCTACCATAAGGGAAAGAAATCAACTGTCTTGCTTATATATAAAAATAATTTGGTCCCACTGGTAAGAATTACAAGATCATGTGGACATGCACGTACATTTGAGTAATTTGGTAGCAAATATATGTGTACCTATGTGTGCATATGCATATATGTATATGTGTGCGTGTGTAGCTGTGTATGAGTATATATATACATACACTCACACACACGCCCACATATATGCGATCCGGGGATTCGAGTGTAGGAAGTTGGGAGGATTCAAGTAGTAAGTAGCTGGTATAGATAATAGAAATTGGAAAGTATACAATATGAAAAAATAATTTGTTGGCACCGAGAGTTACACACTTTTCCCCATAACGAAGGAAGTTGCGAAGAAATAAGATAAACTGATAGTTTCTACATAGCTCATAGTTAGCACATGCAAATAATGATCCAAATTGTAGGAATGAAACCAGTACAATGCACGCTACATATGTTTCTTAGCTAGCTGAAGCGCTTCATGTAATAGTTATGTAATGAGCAATGGCCAACGTGGCTAATCATCAGGTCGAGATTATATTAATGAAATGAAATTTAACTGCCGCTCAGAATATCTAATCATCTCAGCTTGCATTGCATAACTGTTACATCAAGAGCTGCAGCTAAGAAACATATGCGGCAGGCATTTTACCTGCTCCACTCCCTCAGTTTGAATATACATACACATATTCATATATATATATACCGGAGTAAGCACATAAATGTGCAACAAGATGGGAAAAAGAGTACTCAGATACCAGAGGTAGAGTAATATGCTTTATTTAAAAGCAACAGAAATATAACAAAAGACTGTTACTCGGAATTTCACGTTCCCGTTCATCGGACAGTTTTCTAACAAAACTGTCCGATGAACGGGAACGTGAAACTTCGAGTAACAGTCTTTTATTATATTTCTGCTGCTTTTAAATAAAGTATATATATATATATATATATATATATATATATATACGCACACATATATATACACATACATACATACATATATATGTATGTATATATGTATATATACATACATACATACATATACATACATATGCATATCTATATATATATATGCATATACATATATACATACGTACATATACATATATATGTATGTCTATATATATATATATATACGCATATCTATATATATATACGCATATCTATATATATATATACGCATATCTATATATATACGCATATCTATATATATACGCATATCTATATATATATATACGCATATCTATATATATATATAT
>NC_068984.1:115159016-115161738 GCF_001194135.2 Octopus bimaculoides | reverse complement strand
TATACATATATATATACATATATACATATATATATATACATATATATAAGTATATATATCTAGATATGCAAGGTGTGTGCGAGTTTATGTGAAGAGTGCATGAATTGTATTGAAACCTTTCTAGTTTTATCATCGTTATCGCGAGTTTTTCATATTTTATATCTTCATATTTTGATATTTAGTTTATGGTTTGTGCAGATCAGTGAACTTCCTAGATCATTAACATTTCTAAGCCTTTACGTCTCGTCATTTTGATGAAGTGGTGTTGGTCTGTGTCGCTGCCTGTTCTTAATATACAGTGCTAATGTGATTGATGTAGGCATTATCACAGGAATTCGAGATTTTGACCATAATATTTATACATCATCGGTCAAGTGTTTTAGTGTTTCTTTATGGTTATTTTATGATATTTGCATAGTTATTGCGCTGCAGTATGTGTGTTATTCTATTATCATTCCATTGTTAATTTTCCATTGTTGTGTAGAATTCTATATAGTATAGATGTGTTGTTTACTAATGTTTTCCTAATTAGTTTTTTGTTTTATGTGAATGATATAGTGCATTGAAATTGCTCCTTCTTGTGAGAGCATGCAGCATCGGCGTGATAGTATCATACATATATGACCAGTATAAAGTTTATAACATTCACGTTTGCAAATCAAAGTCGTAAATAACATTTGTCATTAATAACTTATTTGGGTTTACATGCCTATGGTTTGTTATTGAAAAGTTTTAATATTTAGTATTTCATAAAATATTATTAGTGTTTCCATTATAGTTCGTTACAGTGTTTTGTGTCCTATTTTAGGAAATTTTTGATGTGTTCATGTATTCTTCGATATATATGCATTTGATTGATGTTATACGCATTATGGGTGGTTTATATAGTTTTAAAGGGCGTAGTATGATATATTTATTCATTATGTCCACATATACACATAGGATATACACACAGACACATACACACATACAAACATAGATACACACATATTATTATTATTATTATTACTATTATTAATATTCAGTGAGAGAGCCGTGCATGGCATCAAAGTGACACTGGGGTAAAATATAGAAAGCGCAACATAATCATCGTGACTACCCGTCCGATAAGGGTACACCAGGCACATGTACCACAGCCATATGTGCACGACATGGTGGTCTCATGCCAAGATAAGCAACACATGACCCTCGCAGGTGGCGCCCAGTTACAATTTTCTTCAGGTCGAGTAGCCCATCCCACTAAAAAGGTCCTTAAATAAGGGTTGCTTAAGAATGTTGAACGAAGCACCCATGTTTCCAGAGGTGAATTATCCAAACCCCCCAAAATTCCTCTCAATACATGGCTATGATTCTACCCCACTACTTCTGCTTGTGATCAGAAATACACATCATCAGCCACTAAGGGACATGCTCAACTGATTAATGTCAAACAACTATCGAGCAAATCTCTGGTATTGAGCAGAATATTTGCTGCTGCTGCTGCTGCTGTTGTTGTTGCTATTATTATCATTATTATTATTATTACTATTATTATTTTACTTCACAGAGCTCTCGGTCTTACTTGCACTGGTTGATTCCGTGAGAGCGGACAGCAGTTTATTGTCAGATCTCACAGGTCTCTTTCCGCAAATTATAAACTTTGGTACTTGGATGTTAACTTATCGTGGAAGACACTCAACACTCAAGCACCATTATTATTATTATTATTATTATTTAAAACAATTTGATTCGGTCCCATGCGGCCTAAAGTTTCGTAGGCCTGCTAGATGAATTTTTGCATATATTTTCTAATGTTAGACTTAACTCATCACCCAATTTAATACCTCCATCATGGCTCTTGGCTGCCTTTAGTTGTGTCCACTTTGTAGCAAGCATCAAGACTAGATTTCCGGTTTCATGATAACCCATGTGTTACGCTTGGTTTTTTTTTCGCTCTTTCAGCAGCAAATATAGCTGTTTTGTATGATTTAATTTTTTATCAAATTTCATTATGGTTTTATAAAATGATGAAATAAATACTAATTCTCAAATGAAAAATATTTATTACTTCCAAATAAAATAAAATAAAATAAATTTCTCATTTCGATAATGCCCACACCCCGTAACTACTCTCCCATTTACCTCCTCCTCTCTTTATGATGATTTCTCTCTCCCTGTGTGCGTTGTAGCGTTCCTTTACTCAATGTCTGCCACTATACCTAGTATGTGCATTCATCGTGCGCCTGTTATCATAAATGTCTCTGTATCTCTCTTTTACTGTATCACCCCTCTCTCTATACGATGTAAATCACCCAACCAGTCAACATATATATCGGTTATCATTGTGTAGGTGTGGAGGCGCGTGGCTTAGTGGTTAGGATATCAGCATCATGATCGTAAGATTGTGGTTTCGATTCCTGGACCGGGCGACGCGTTGTGTTCTTGAGCAAAACACTTCATTTCAGGTTGCTCCAGTCCACTCAACTGGCAAAAATGAGTAACGCTGCGATGGACTGGCGTCCCGTCCAGCTGGGGCACACATACGCCATTGAAACCGGGAAACCGGGCCCATGAGCCTGGCTAGGCTTTAAAAGGGCGCATTTATTTTATTTTTTATCGTTATGTAGAGATGGCGACAGAATTGTCAGAAATTGTTCCGGCTCTTTATGTTCACATTTTGAGTTAAAAAATGTTTATGTCAATATGTCAATTTTGTCTTTAATCCTTTCAGGATCGATAACAT
>NC_068984.1:115154597-115158677 GCF_001194135.2 Octopus bimaculoides | reverse complement strand
ACTTGTTTTGGTCATTGCACTGAAGGGTTTGGTGGAACAAATCGACCCCAGTGCTTATTTACAAGTCTGATACTTACTGTATCGTGATATTTTGCCGAACCGTTGGTTTCCCACCACAGTTTGACCGGTTGTCAAAAGATGGTGGGACACAAACACAAACACACACACACACACACACACACACACACACAGACATTTATACACGACTGGCTTCTTTCAATTTCCATCTACCAAATCCACTCCCAAGGCTTTGGTCAGCCCGAGACTATAGTAGAAAACACCCAAGGTGCTACGCTGTGGGGCTGAATCTAAGACAACATGGTTGGGAAGCAAGCTTCTTAACCAAACATGCAAGTTTCAACTTCTAAAAGGAAGGATCGGTGACAAAGTCAATATCAGCGAGAGCTGAACTCAGAACATAAGGTGGAATAACTAAATCTAAGACATTTTGTTCGACGTACCATCAATACCGCCATGCACCACCCTTGCCATCTTATTCATGCCGCCATTTTGATATATATTCTTATAACACTTGTTTATGTTGTTGGTGAAGGTTTTGGTGATAGTCATTACAATTACTGGATTTATCTTGAATAGTGAGGACATTAATATTTTATTAGAAAAATCTGATTTATAACAATTTTTGCTTTTTGAAAAGAAAAAAAATGTTTGTTGCCCAGAATAAATTGATAAGTTGATGAAACAAGCACAAACAAATATAAAAAAAACCTAACTTATTGGCAACTGCTGAAAGTTAAACTATAAAATGTTTCAGTTTCATTTTTTGTTTCGTTTGATGCTTCCTCTATGTGTGTGTGTGTCTGTGTGTGTGTGTGTGTGTGATTGAATGTGTGTGTGTGTGTGTGAGAGAGATTGTATGTGTATGTGCATGTGTGTGCGCTGTGTATATATGTATGTTTATATAAATAATCGTCTAGAAGTGTGTGCATGTGTGCAGATGCTTCTTGGTATACCAGTATGTGTGTGCGCGCGCATGCATCTGTGTGTGTGTGCGCATGCATCTGTGTGAGTGCGTGCGTGCGTGCGTGTGCTTTATGTAAGTAATCATTTATGTGTGCGTTTATATGCGCGCATGTATTGCCCTAAATGTTTTTGTACATGTGTCTGTATAAATTTAAAAACCAGAACACAGGTGGGCACGACTTTTCGACAGTTAATCTGTCACCTTAATAATTCGGACAGGTGTTAATTTTATCGCAGGTGATTCTTTAGATCAGTGCTTTTCAAAGGAGGAGCTCAGTTAGGATTGTGAAAATGGAGGAGCACAAACGGAGATAATTTTTTCCTAGTTACCCCTGACTAGAAGGATCGATCTCAAGGTCACCAGTTTTAAGGGACCACAAAACCCAAGTACACAAGTACCTTGTCTGTACACCTGTGTATCTATGTCTGCGCGCGTATACCTGTCAGTATACTAGAGTGTATGTATGTATATATGTATGTATATTTGTATGTATGTATGTATGTATTTATGAGTGTATGTATGTATGTATGCTTGCATGTATGTATGTATTATGTATGCATGTATGTATGTGTGCGTGCGTATGTATGTATGTATTTATGTAGTATGTGTGTTTATGTATGCAATCATTATTATGTGTGTATGTGTATGAATGCATGTGTATATATTTGTGTGTGATTATGCACGCGTGTGCATACCTGATTATGTATGTCTGTGTGTATGTATATGTTCGTATTCCTGTGCATGTGCTTTTGTGCATATATTCCTCTGAGTGTGTTTGAGCATGTGTGTATACCCGAGTGCGTATGTGTGTGCATGCCTGTTTTTTGTGTATGTAATTGTTTATGTGTATGTATGTGCATTTTTCTCTGTGTGTTCGTGCTATATTCCTCTATATGTGTTTGTACATGTACTCCATTATGTGTTTGTGCATGTTTGAGTACACCTGAGTCTGTATGCATATGTTTGAGTGTATTCTAGTGTGTGTGTACGTACATGCATTTACGTATGTAACTGTCTATGAGTGTATATGTATGTATACGTGTGTATATGTATTCTGTATTTCTGTTTGTGCATGTATTCTTCTGTGCGCTTGTGCACGTATGGATATACCTGTATGTATATCTGTGTCCATATATCTATGAGTATATCTGTGTGTTTGTCTATGCATTCCTCTATGTGTATGTGTGGGGGAGGGGGATGGTTTCTGTCTTATTGGAAGCATTGAAACAATTCGTTTGTTATTTGCGACTGTTCAATAAACTGAAGGAAAATATAAAAAAGAAGAGAGAAAACATGAAGGTATTAACATTATATTTAACTCAATCACCACGAAACTTTCTATAGCCACATAAATTGAAAGCGAGAGAAAATACATAGGCAGGCATGGAGATGTTAATGATTTCGCTCTTAACATGTCGAGAGAAGTTTTATTCGTTTTGCTGCTAGTCTACTAAATTTATGAAACATATGAAGAGATTCGATAAGAGAAATAGCAAACATTAAATAAATAATTTTAAAATAAATGAATAAATGTATCCAGGTGACACAAATAGAATCAAATAAAAATTGCAATAATTTCTGATATTATTACGGGTCTTCTAAGGCGAGCTGGCAGAATCGTTAGCACGCCGGGCGAAATGCTTAGCGGTATTTCGTCTGCTTTTACGTTCTGAGTTCAAATGCCACAGAGCTCGACTTTGCCTTTCATCCTTTCGAGGGTCGATGAAATAAGTACCAGTTAAGCACTGGAGCCCATATACTCGACTTACTCCCTTTCTCGAAATTACTGGCCCTGTACCAAAATTTATAATCATTATTATTACGGTTTTCTTAAGCGGTGGACTGGCAGAATCGATAGCAAGCCGGGTAAAATGCTTAGCGGCATTTCTTCCGGCCTTACATTTTGAGTTCAAATGCCTCCAAATTCGACTTTACCTTTCATCCTTTCGGGGTCGATGAAATAAGTACTAGTTGAGCACTGGGGCTGATGTAATCGACTAACCACCTCCCTCCACCAAAATTTCAGTATTCGTGCTTATTGTAGAAGGAATTATTACGGTTTTTTCACGTACTGAGCTCATAGTCTGATGATGCCAAATTTGTCTTACCTCGTTAATAAAATAAAGTACAAGTCAAACGCTGGGGTCGATATAATCGACTTTCTCCCACCCCTAAAATTGCGGACCTTGTGTTAGGATTTGAAACTATTATGATTAACGTTCTGAGTTCAGATTCTGTTGATTTTGCCTGTCATCATTCGGAGTCAATAAAATCGTATCAGTATAGCACTGGGGTCAATGTAATCGACTAGCTCCCCGCCCCCGCAAATTTCAGGCCTTGTGCTTATAATAGTAAAGATTATTATTACTATTTTAGCAGCATTTCTTCCGGCTCTTTTCTGAATTTAAATCCTACAAGGGTCGACTTTAGCTTCCATCCTTTTAGGATGTCAATAAAAGAGGTACCAGTTCAACATTGGAGTGGGATTTTCGTAATTAACTAGCGTTCCTCTCAAAATTGCCGGCCTTGTACTAAAATTTAAATAGATTAGGGCGGCGAGCTGGCAGAAAGTTAACATGCTGGACAAAATGATTAGCGGCATTTCGTCTGTTTCTACGTTCTGAGTTGTAATTCCGTAGAGGTCGGCTTTGCCTTTCATGGTCGATGAAATAAGTACCAATTGAACTCTCGAGTTGATATAATTGATTTACCCTCTCCCACGAAATTGTTGACCTTGTGCCAAATTTTGAAACAATTATTATTATTATTATTATTATTATTATTATTATTATTATTCAGTAGTTTTATTTTTATAACGTGCTTTCACTTCACTACCGAGCGCAGCTCTGTGCGCCTTGGGTATGTGCTGTAGTTTGCTGTGATGCTCTTATGGTTACTGTATTGAAAGTGTTTTGCGTAGGATGTGTGCAGTGCCCAGTAGTGCAATTTTCTGTATGTTATATATATTTGTAAGTCCTGGTGTTTTTGTTATGTATTTGTCTGAATGCTTTCTTTTTTATCATACCTAATACACCTACTATTATAGGAATTGTTTCTATTTTTAGGCTCCACATTCGAATTACCTCTATTTCCAA